>NC_053022.1:511083840-511339010 GCF_003073215.2 Triticum urartu | reverse complement strand
AGATTATCTATGAACAATATTTGAATCTTCTCTGAATTCTTTTATGTATGATTGGTTTATCTTTGTAAGTCTCTTCGAATTATCAGTTTGGTTTGGCCTACTAGATTGATCTTTCTTGCAATGGGAGAAGTGCTTAGCTTTGGGTTCAATCTTGTGGTGCTCGCACTAGTAGAAAACAGGGCTTTGGTCCAGGCCGGGTCAGCCCATTTGTCCCGGTTCAGTCCAGAACCGGGACCAATGTGGGCATTGGTCCCGGTTCGTGAGCCCAGGGGGGCGGCCGGGCCACGTGGGCCATTGGTCCCGGTTCATCTGGACCTTTTGGTCCCAGTTGGTGGGATGAACCGGGACCAATGGGCCTCGCTCCTGCCCCACCACCATTGGTCCCGGTTCGTGGCTTGAACCGGGACCAAAGGCTCCCCTTTAGTCCCGGCTCATGTCACCAACCGGGACCAATGAGGTGCCTATATATACCCCCTCGCGCAAGAGCAGAGCACAGTGCTCTGTTTTTTCTGGCCGAGGGGGAGAGGGCTTTGTGGTGCTCTAGCTCACCTCCTATGCACATGAGGTGTTCGATGGAATGCCCGAGCCACACTACTTAAGCTTTCTCCTCTTGAAGCTCGACCTCCAAGCTCCATTTTCCTCGAGATTTGTCTAGATTTAGCGGTCCGTCACGCCCCGTCCCCGTCTTCACCACCGTCGATCACCCGCGCTGATCTCATCACCGCCACCACCGTGGTGAGCCTCTTGTTCTTATCTTTTTTCTGAAAGGAAAAATATTCTTACTTGTATATTTAGATAGATACTTGTATCATTTTCTTACATTTATTATTGCATCTTATATAGTGCGATGGTTTTGGTATCCGCCCCCGTCAGCCCTCGTCCTGTCTATGATTCGGATGTGGTATGTATATTATCTTTATAACTATTGGTTCATTTATTGTTTATGAAAATTATGCCGACCAACGTGACATAGATTTTATTTATCTAGGATGTATGTGAATCGGAAATGCCAACCGACCCTATTGTCAAGAGGTTAAATTTAGTTGAAGAAAAAAACAATTTGTTGAAGGAAAAAATAAAAAAAATTGAGGAGGAGAAGATGATATTGGAGTTGCATGTTGCGGATGTCGTCGATGATCACAAGATCAAGATGGATGCAATGCGCTTGAAGATTAGAAAGATTAGAAAATATGCCATTCATACCGAGGCTTGGTATCATTATGCCGTTGGATCAATTGTTACCTTGGTTGCGATTATGATCGCATTTGTTTTCGCATTGAAATGTTTTACATAGTTTCAATGTATGGTTTAATTAATTAGATGCTCTGGAGAGCTATATGTTGTTAGATGAGAACTATGTATGCACTTTGGTTTTAATGTGATGATGAACTTCTATTAATTTGGACACTTAATTATATATAATGCACGCAGATGAACCGGCAATGGATGTACGGTGACAGACACACCCGCGAGTACATTAAGGGCATGCATGAGTTTCTCGATGCGGCTGAGGCAAACAAGCAGAATGGTTTTATGTGTTGTCCATGCACTGAATGTGGCAATACAAGGTCTTACTCTAACCGGAAAATCCTTCACTCCCACCTGCTTTACAAGGGTTTCATGCCACACTATAATGTTTGGACGAGGCACAGAGAAATAGGGGTTATGATGGAAGACGACGAAGAAAAAGAGTACAATGACAACTATGTGCCCCCTGAATACGGTGATGCTGCAACGGGGGGAGCTGGTGAAGATCAAGAGGAACCAGACGATGTGCCCAATGATGCTGCCACGGGTGAAGCTGCTGAAGATCAAGAGGAACCAGACGATGTGCCCGATGATGATGATCTCCGCCGGGTCATTGTCGATGCAAGGACGCAATGCATTAGTCAAAAGGAGAAGCTGAAGTTCGATCGCATGTTAGAGGATCACAAAAAAGGGTTATACCCCAATTGCGAAGATGGCAACACAAAGCTTGGTACCGTACTGGAATTGCTGCAGTGGAAGGCAGAGAATGCTGTGGCTGACAAAGGATTTGAGAAGCTACTGAAAATATTGAAGAAGAAGCTTCCAAAGGATAACGAATTGCCCGACAGTACATACGCAACAAAGAAGGTCGTATGCCCTCTAGGATTGGAGGTGGAGAAGATACATGCATGCCCTAATGATTGCATCCTCTACCGCGGTGCATACAAGGATCTGAACGCATGCCCGGTATGCGGTGCATTGCGGTATAAGATCAGACGAGATGACCCTGGTGATGTCGACGGCGAGCCCCCCAGGAAGAGGGTTCCTGCGAAGGTGATGTGGTATGCTCCTATAATACCACGGTTGAAACGTCTATTCAAAAACGAAGAGCATGCCAAGTTGATGTGATGGCACAGTGAGAACCGAAAGAAAGATGGGAAGTTGAGAGCACCCGCTGACGGGTCGCAGTGGAGAAAAATCGAGAGAAAGTACTGGGATGAGTTTGCAAAGGACCCAAGGAATGTATGGTTTGCTTTAAGCGCGGATGGCTTTAATCCTTTCGGGGAGCAGAGCAGCAATCACAACACCTGGCCCGTGACTCTATGTATGTATAACCTTCCTCCTTGGATGTGCATGAAGCGGAAGTTCATTATGATGCCAGTTCTCATCCAAGGCCCTAAGCAACCCGGCAACGACATTGATGTGTACCTAAGGCCATTAGTTGAAGAACTTTTACAGCTTTGGAATGGAAACAGTGTACGTACGTGGGATGAGCACAAACAGGAGGAATTTAACCTTAAGGCGTTGCTGTTCGTGACCATCAACGATTGGCCCGCTCTCAGTAACCTTTCAGGACAGACAAACAAAGGATACCACGCATGCACGCACTGTTTAGATGACACTGAAAGTATATACCTGGACAAATGCAGGAAGAATGTGTACCTGGGCCATCGTCGATTTCTTCCGACCAACCATCAATGTCGAAAGAAAGGCAAGCATTTCAAAGGCGAGGCAGATCACCGGAAGAAGCCCGCCATGCGCACCGGTGATCACGTGCTTGCTATGGTCAATGATTTACACTACGTAATCTTTGGAAAGGGTCCCGGTGGACTAGCTATTCCGAATGACGCTGAGGGACACGCACCCATGTGGAAGAAGAAATCTATATTTTGGGACCTACCCTACTGGAAAGACCTAGAGGTCCGCTCCTCAATCAACGTGATGCACGTGACGAAGAACCTTTGCGTGAACCTGCTAGGCTTCTTGGGCGTGTATGGGAAGACAAAAGATACACCTGAGGCACGGGAGGACCTGCAACGTTTGCACGAAAAAGACGGCAAGCCTCTGAAGCAGTATAAAGGTCCTGCCAGCTACGCTCTTACGAAAGAAGAGAAAGAAATCTTCTTTGAATGCCTGCTCAGTATGAAGGTCACGACTGGCTTCTCGTCGAATATAAAGGGAATAATAAATATGCCAGAGAAAAAGTTTCAGAACCTAAAGTCTCATGACTGCCACGTGATTATGACGCAACTGCTTCCGGTTGCATTGAGGGGGCTTCTACCGGAAAACGTCCGATTAGCCATTGTGAAGCTATGTGCATTCCTCAATGCAATCTCTCAGAAGGTGATCGATCCAGAAATCGTACCAAGGCTAAGGAGTGATGTGGCGCAATGTCTTGTCAGTTTCGAGCTGGTGTTCCCACCATCCTTCTTCAATATCATGACGCACGTCCTAGTTCATCTAGTCGACGAGATTGTCATCCTGGGGCCCGTATTTCTACACAATATGTTCCCCTTTGAGAGGTTCATGGGAGTCCTAAAGAAATATGTCCGTAACCGCGCTAGGCCAGAAGGAAGCATCTCCATGGGCCATCAAACAGAGGATGTTATCGGGTTTTGTGTTGACTTCATTCCTGGCCTTAACAAGATAGGTCTCCCTAAATCGCGGTATGAGGGGAGACTGACTGGAAAAGGCACTCTTGGAAGAGACTCAATAATATGCAGGGACGGATATTCTTGGTCTCAAGCACACTACACAGTTCTACAGAACTCTACCTTGGTACCCCGTATGTCGATGAACAAAATAACAGTCTGCGCTCCAAACACCCGGAGCAGTGCGATGACTAGATTACATGTGAACACATCAGGACTTTCAGTAGTAGGTTGGAAACACATCTCAGAGGTGACAACACTGTTTGTGATGAGTTCTACTTGTTGTCCAGGGGACCATCTTTGACTGTATTAACTTACAAAGGATACGAGATAAATGGGAATACATTTTACACGATTGCCCAAGATCAAAAGAGCACCAACCAAAACAGAGGTGTCCGCTTTGATGCAGCAACCGAGAGCGGAAAGGACACATATTATGGTTACATAGTGGACATATGGGAACTTCACTACGGACTTGATTTTAAGGTCCCTTTTTTAAGTGCAAATGGGTCAATCTATCAGGCGGAGGGGTACAGGTAGACCCACAGTACGGAATGACAACAGTGGATCTGAAAAATCTTGGGTACACTGACAAACCGTTCGTCCTAGCCAATGATGTGGCACAGGTTATCTATGTGAAGGACATTTCTACCAAACCAAGAAAAAGAAAAGATAAGGAAGCGAATACATCATACGATGAGCCAAAGCGCCACATAGTTCTATCAGGAAAAAGGGACATCCTGGGAGTGGACGGCAAGACAGACATGTCTGAAGATTATGAAAAGTTTCATGAAATTCATCCCTTCAATGTCAAGGCTGAACCAAGCATCCTGATAAACGATGAAGATTATCCATGGTTACGGCGCAATAAGCAAATGACACAAGCGAAGAAAAAGTGAAGACTTTCTCCCGCAACTATTATGATGATACCATGCCAACTTTGTAACACACGAGTATGCTACCATTGTCCGTTTTGTACATGCACATGCTATGTGGGTGAAATTATGATACCATGCCAACTTTCAACTTTTTCAGAGTTCATTTGAAATGCTTTCATGTCTTATGGTTCGGCCCTCGTAATACCATGACCATTAGTCCCTGGCATCATCATTTTCAAAGTTTCACAAATGTTCAAATGAAAAAATGGCAAACAGAGTTTATAATTTTTCTAAAACTAATGGCACTAACAGAAAGTTTATAATTTTGCTAACCTAAAAGCAAACAGAATTAAAAAATTAAAGCAAAAAACAAAAGAAAATAAATAATGCAAAAAACAAATAAAAAAGAAAACTCATTTTTATAGTAAAGTTATCACAAAATAAAATAAATAAAGCACAAAGAAAACAAAAAACTAAAAAGGTGTTTTCAAATTTGAAAACTAATGGCACTAACAGAAAGTTTATAATTTTCTAAAACTAATGCACTAACAGAAAGTTTATAATTTTGCTAACCTAAAAGCAAACAGAATTAAAAATTAAAGCAAAAAACAAAAGAAAATAAATAATGCAAAAAACAAATCAAAAAAACAGGAAAAAACTATTTTTATAGTAAAGTTAATCACAAAATAAAATAAATAAAGCAACAAAGAAAACAAAAAAACTAAAAAAGTGTTTTCAAATTTGAAAACTAATGGCACTAACAGAAAGTTTATAATTTATCTACAACTAATGCCACTAACTGAAAGTTTATAATTTTGCTAACCTAAAAGCAAACAGAATTAAAAATTAAAGGAAAAAACAAAAGAAAATAAATAATGCAAAAAACAAATCAAAAAAACAGGAAAAAACTATTTTTATAGTAAAGTTAATCACAAAATAAAATAAATAAAGCAACAAAGAAAACAAAAAAACTAAAAAAGTGTTTTCAAATTTGAAAACTAATGGCACTAACAGAAAGTTTATAATTTTGCTAACCTAAAAGCAAACAGAATTAAAAATTAAAGCAAAAAACAAAAGAAAATAAATAATGCAAAAAACAAATCAAAAAAACAGGAAAAAACTATTTTTATAGTAAAGTAATCACAAAATAAAATAAATAAAGCAATAAAGAAAAAAAAACTAAAAAAGTGTTTTCAAATTTGAAAACTAATGGCATTAACAAAAAGTTTATAATTTTTCTAAAACTAAAAGCATAAAGAATTAAAAAATAAAGCAAAAAACAAAAGAAAATAAATAAAGCAACAAAAAACAAAAAAATGCCACCTACTGGGCCACCACGGCCTGAATACGACTAGAAACCCTACCATGGGCCAGGATTCAGGCCCGCAGCAGGCCCAGTAGGCCCACAGGCATTGCAGTGACAGATTAGGCCCGAAAGCCTGCAGTTGAGAGGAGCTCGGGAGGGTGGGCGCAGCAGCGCTTATAAACCACTCCCGAGCCCTCTCAACTAGCGAGGTGGGACTAAACTTTTGGGCGCGGGGCAGCACAAGGCCATTGGTCCCGGTTGGTGGCACCAACCGGGACTAAAGGGGGCATTGGTCACGGTTCGTGTCACCAACGTGACCAATGCCCCCCTTTAGTCCCGGTTGGTGCCACCAACCGGGACCATAGGCCTCTGCTTCCCGCCCTTTGGGCTGCTGAAAATTGGCCTTTGGTCCCGGTTGGTGGCACGAACCGGGACCATAGGTAGGCATTCGTCCCGGTTCGTGGCACGAACCGGGACCAAAGGTGTGGCTATATAAGCCCACACTTGCAAAATTTTCGCCAACTTCTCCCATTCCCCTTCACCGACGCCGTCAGGTTCCTCCTCCTCGTCGTCACCGTCGCCGCGCCCTGCCCCATCCCCGTGCGCTTGCCGTCACCACACCCTGCCCCATCGTCGTGCGCTCGCCGTCGCCGTCGCCGCGCCCTGCCCTGTTGACGCGCCCTGCCCTGTCGCCGCACCCTACCCCGTCGCCACCTTCGATCTCGCGCCGCCCTCGTGCTCGCCGTCGTCCCCGGGCTCGCGCGGTGAGCCCCTGCCTCTTCCCCTTTCCTTCTCATCGCCGTCCCCGCACGCACACGTTAGCGCCGTTGCCATCGCCGCCCTGTCCCACCGCCATGTCCCACCGCCGCTGTCGTCGCCCATACCAGAGGGCACATATGGATTTTGTTGTTGCTGTCTCGCTGCTGTCGTCACCGCTGTCCCGCCGCCACAGGTGATTTTGTTCGTATATGGATATGATGATTTTGTTCATATATGGATATGATGTATGCATATTGTTTTTCTAAATATATGGATGTATGTTGATGTATGGAATATCCAGTGATATATGTATGTGGATGTATTGTTTTTTCATATATATGATGATTTTTTTTGTTCATAGATGATAGATGATCAAATGATGTTTTTTTTGTTCATAGATGATCATATGATTTTTTTAGGTTATTTTCATTTGTAGAATTTTTTTATGTATCTAGGAATAAGGAAAAAGAAGAAGAAGAAAAAGTTATATTAAGGGGGTTGAGGGTCGAGAACTAGTTTAGGGGGTCGAGGGTCGAGAACTAGTTTAGGGGGTCGAGGGTCGAGAACTAGTTTAGGGGGTCGAGGGTCAAGAACGTCGGACATTCATGAGAGAGGCGGGGAAGAAGGGGAAGAAGAGGGAGAAGAAGAGGAGAGGAAGAAGAGGATAAAAAAGAAGAGGAAGAAAAAGAAGAGGAAGAAGAAGAATAAAAAGAGGAGAAGAAGTTCTTCTCCTCTATTCTTTCTTCTCTTCTTTTTCTTCTTCTTCTTTTTTTATCGGGAACGAGGGCATGTCGAGAGTGTCGTCGAGCGGTCGAGGGTCGGGAAACTAGGGCTTACCCGAAGAAGGAGAAGAAGAGATGAGGAAGAAGAGGAGAAAAAAAAGAAAAGGAAAAAAAGAGGAAGAAGAAGAAAAAAAGAGGAGAAGAAGAAGGAATAGAGGAGAAGACTTTGTCAGTTCTTCTTCTCCTCTAGCTATCCTTTCTTCTTCTCCTCTTTCTTTCTTCTCTTCTTCTTCTTCTTCTTAATTTTTATCGGGAACGAGGGTGTCGAGGATTGCCGAGGGGTCGAGGGTCGGGAACTAGGGTAGAGGGTCGAGGGTCGTAAGGGTCAAGGGTCGAGGGTTCGAGGGTTCTATAGGGTCGAGGGTCGAGGGTTCCAGGGTCGTCTAGGGGTCGAGGGTTCCAGTGTCGTCGAGGGTTCGAGGGCGAGGATCCGAGGGGTCGAGAGAGGTTTCCTAGTGTCAAAGTATTGAAGAAATCCATGCCTTCATCATTAGCCGGAAGTAACCAGGGCATGTTGGTACGAAGTTCTGCAAAGTTGTTCTGGAATGGAGTCCCGGATAGGATAATCCGCCTTTTGGTACGAATTCAGCAAAGGCCTTCCAAATAGCGATATTCGGAAGGCTCTTGCTGAACTTTGTACCAAAAAGCGAATTATCCTATCTGGCACTCCGTTCCAAAACAACTCTGAAGAGCTTCGTACCATCATGCACATGTTACTTTCACTAATGATGAAGACATGGTTTTGTGAATCCTTTGACACTACTGCAACCTCCCGACCCCTCGGCGATCCTCTCGAACATGAGAGGAAGAAGAGGCGATCCGAGGGGTCGAGGGTTCCAGGGTCGTCGAGGGTTCGGAGGGGTCGAGGATTCGCCGAGGGGTCGAGAGAGGTTTCCTAGTGTCAAAGTATTGAAGAAATCCATGCCTTCATCATTAGCCGGAAGTAACCAGGGCATGTTGGTACGAAGTTCTGCAAAGTTGTTCTGGAATGGAGTCCCGGATAGGATAATCCGCCTTTTGGTACGAATTCAGCAAAGGCCTTCCAAATAGCGATATTCGGAAGGCTCTTGCTGAACTTTGTACCAAAAAGCGAATTATCCTATCCGGGACTCCGTTCCAGAACAACTTTGAAGAGCTTCATACCATCATGCACATGTTACTTTCGCCTAATGATGAAGACATGGTTTTGTTGAATCTTTGACACTACGCAACCTCCCGACCCCTCGGCGATCCTCTCGAACATGAGAGGAAGAAGAGGATGCTGAGGGGTCGAGGGTTCCAGTCCTCCTATTCTTTCTTCTCCTCTTTTTTTTTCTTCTTCTTCCTCTTTTTTTTATCGGGAACGAGGGTCGTCGAGGGACATAGATGTAGTGTCGTCGTTGTCGATATATACCCCCTCCCGATAGCTTACTATGATTAGGTGCTAGTTCTACGTTTGGCACTAATATATCCATCTGTCATGTTTGAATAATAATTTCCATGTTGTAAATATTTGTAGAAACTATGAACACTGCCCGAGACGAAGCAAAAGAAGCGTTGTTGAGGGACATAATCACAGAAGGAAGTGATGCCATCTCGTTGTTTCTCAATGACACCGATGGCCTGGAAGGAGAGGGTGAAGAAGGTGGCTACGGTGACCTAATGCCGGTGCAAGAAGAAGAACATGAGGACGGCTCCGGTGACCCAATGCCTGTGCAAGAAGGAGACCGTGATGACGGCTCCGGTGACCGAACTGAGTCCGGCCAGGTATATATATTAGTTAAGCCTGTGCTGACTAGCTGATTGATGCATTCATTGTTTTGGTATGTACACATATTAATTAAGTCTTTGTTCTTTTTTCTAGCCCTCCGGATCGAGCACAACTTCGGTAAAGAGACGAGGCCCGAAGAAAAAGTTGAGCTCGGATGAAAAGTTTGAGATCATAGCAATCGCGCCCGACGGCCAACCGATTGAACCCCTCCGGACAAAAACGCATTTGTTGCTCAGTGCGGGGTTCTGGTTAGGGACAAGATCCCGATAAGCATCCAGCAATGGTTTAAGCCGGCTACAGAAGACCCTGAGGTGTCTTATGTCAATGATATGCAGAAAAATGATCTTTGGACTGAGCTGAAGTCAAATTTCACCCTACCGCCAGAGGATAATCCAGAGAACCCAGTTAAAGAGAAATTAATCAAGTCTTTTGCTCTTAAGAGGATGGCAGAACTATTCAGGAGGTGGAAGAAAGAGCTGAATAAGTTTGTCGAAAATAATGAGACACCAGAATTCAAGGGCAGATATGAGAAGATCAGAGATCACTGGCCCGCATTTGTGGCCCACAAGACATCGGAAAAGAGTAAGAAGATGTCGGCGACAAACAAGCAAAATGCTGCGAAGAAGAAGCTTCACCATCGCACGGGGTCAGGTGGCTACCTCGTAGCCCGGCCTAAGTGGGCCAAGACTGAGAATGATCTGGTTGATAAAGGGATCGAACCAGAGACAATTAACTGGCCAGACCGTTGCCGGACTTGGTTCTTCGGGGCTGGCGGAACCTTGGACCCTGTAACAGGGAAGTGCATTTGGACGAACGATCAAATGGACATACCAGTCAGGAAGCTTAAGCAGTATATCGAAGCAGCGCAGGAAGGGACGTTCTTTCCAGAACAGAGAGAACGACGAGCTCACAATGGCCCTCGGGAATCCTGAGCACCCTGGACGGACACGAGGCACGCCAGGCTCCATTCCGTGGAAGGTTGGGTTTCCGGACGCAGGCGGTTACAAATCCCATGAGAGGAGGAAAAAAGTGCAGCAGACCCAAATGCAGGCGCTGCAAGCAAGGGTAGACGCGATAGAGGAACGAGAAGCAAATCGCAGCAAACGTACTGCCGAAGCCTCCCCCGAAGCTACCCCGCCATCTCAGCGCAGAAGCAGCGTGGCTTCCACCAAGCTGCTTCAGCCGGAGCATGCCTTGACGGCTCCTGCCAGCTATCCCGTGGATGCTATCACGGAGTCTCAAAATTGCCACCTTATGACGCAATGGATGAATTTGAAGGTCAAGGCGGCTGTTGGCTCTGTTTATCCTACTGAACCTGGCGCAACTTTTCACTGCCGGCCAATTCCAGAAGGATATGCTAGGGTGATGGTGGATGAAATAACGGAGGGATTTGAGGACCTCCAGCTTGACCACCCTACCGGTGAAGGGGAGACTCGGCTGGGGTCTACTCTGAAGACTCCATGCCTATGGCGGAAGGAGCTCATCAACCTTCCGAACTGGACGCCTCTGCCTCCTCCTCCTCCTCCTCCGGCGAGTCAGGGCACTCCGCCTCCTCCACCGCCTCCTCCTCCGGCGAGTGACGATCAGGGCCCTCGGCCGGCTCCTTCTCCGGCGCGTGGCGGCACTCCACCTCCTTCTCCGCCTGCGCCGACGCGCCCGAGCAGCCAGCCTCCTCCTTCTCCGCCTCGTCAGCAAGGGCGGAAGAGACCTGCCGCCGCTCCAGCTGCTCCGGCGCGTCGTGGTCCTTCTCCTCCGCCTCGTAAGCAAGTAAAGAAGACAACCGCTCCATCTGCTCGGTCAGCGTCTAGCAGTACAACCAGAGGCGGGAGGACATAAAGATTCGGTCCTTCTCTGAAGACTCCATAGAAGTTACCATACGAGAGGACCCCGGAGGAGAACGCGAAGATCGCGCGAACCGAAGTGGATGACTGGTTTCAAGGGTTGAAAGCAAAGAGACATCCACCTCCGGAGGAGAAGGTAGATCCGGTGAAAGTGAAGCGCACTCTGGCTGCCCTGGCAAAACCACCCAAGTCTCCGCCGAAAGGCAACTATGAGCGCATTATTGCAAAGACATGGGCCGAAGCGGAGCGGTCGGGAAGTACAGTCAGTGATCAAAGGCTGAAAGAACGATGAGCAGCTTGGAAACAAATTGCCCAGCTCGGCGAACAAGCGAAGCAATCGTGCCCCCCCTCAAGGTGCCTAGCGACATCGTCGATCCGAGGATGGTGCCTGGTTATGGCAATGTTGACGATTACCTGCCCGACAATGTACATTATGATCCCATGGAGGTGCAGATACACAGATACGAGTACGGGAAGCCTCTCGTTAAAGATGAAAAATCTTTAACAACGATGATGCGAAGATTACATGATTGGTACTTGAAAATCTGCAGAGAGTCTGGGGGGAGGAGTACTTTGTATGCGAGAGTTAAACCGGAGCATGACCTCGTTGGAATTGAACTATTGCCTATTCCATTTGAGGAGTTCTATCAGTTTTTCAATCAATTGGCCCTCGATAAAACAACGATCACCTGCTACTGTCTGTAAGTACTACTACTTCTGTCATTAAGTCTCTCTATATAGCTCATCTCTTTCATTGCATGCATTTATAATTATCCTCACTATATTATGCAGAATGAAGATCGCCGAATTGAAGAAAAGACAAATCGGTGATATTGGGTTCGTTAACACATATCTCATAGATGCAACTGAGGTTGAACATCGTCCCGGAGATACCGAGGCCAACTTGCTACGATCATTCAAAAAAAATGAAAACAAAAATATAATACTCTTTCCTTACAACTTCAAGTGAGTGTTACTATCTTGTGCATATTCGGTTTCCCTTATATATTAGTCCAGGTTATAGTAATGTAATTGATGAGTTATGCATGCGTGTGCAGTTTCCACTATATTCTCCTAGAGATTAGGCTTGAGTAGGGAGTAGTAACCGTTTTGGACTCTAAACGAAAAGATCCCCAGGAGTATGCGGACATGACTGAAATCCTCAAGAAGTAAGTTAAATCGATCATTATCCACCATATCAGCAACTTTGTTCATTTCCTGATATCAAGTAATTGTTTTCTTTGTCCGGCAGGGTTTGGAGAAAATTCACCAGAAAAGTTCCGGGACTGCCGAAGGAGCTAGAATTTAGACACCCGAAAGTAAGTACTATAGTAGCATGTTCTGCGCATCTCCTAGTGATTCAAGCGCTAGTTTCATCAATACCATTTAGCATTCTTGCTTATCAGTTTGATTGACCTCTATTTCTTGTAAAGTGGTTGTGGCAGGAATAAGGGAATGATTTCTGTGGATACTACGTCTGTGAGTCCATCCACCACATGACATGTGAGCAGGGCGGGTACTCTGACGAACAATATGAAGTACGTAAATAACAAGATTCACAATTTTATTTTATTACCATCATTTGTATTGAGTTTCATTCATTCATATATATATGTATTGACCCCCTTCTTCAAATTAGATGTTTCGGAAGCGGGATGAACTCCTAGCACCAGCTCGCATGCGAGCAATTCAAGAGGAATTGGCGGCATTCTTTCTTGACCAAGTGATCGCTGAAGACGGAGAATACTATGTGGACCATGAGTCCATATGATTATATTTGTAAGAGATAATTATTGTATATATGTAGCCGGTAGTGTCGGATAGATATACGAGAACTTGTTGTTCGACCAATCTCTCGGAGAAGGAGAGGTGGTCGATATCACTTCTCTCTGTATGCATATATGTTCATGATGATCTTCTGTTTCCTTCGTTTGCTTACTAGCTAACTAGCGTGTCTACTCCTCTCTATACGTATGTAAAGTACGTAGCTGTCGACCAAGAACGGACATAAGAGAGGACACTTCTCTCTATTAATTATAGCTAGCTAACACAATATATGAAACACCTAAATTAACCCCCCAAAACCCCCAACCCCCCCCTTTTCAAAAAAAACAAAAACCCCCACAGAAATGCTGACACGTGGATGCCTATTGGTCCCGGTTGGTGCCACCAACCGGGACCAAAGGGTCTCCTGACTGGGCTCTGCGCACTGCCCACGTGCAGGCCCATCAGTCCCAGTTCTGGATTGAACCGGGACTAAAGGGTCGTGGCATTAGTACCGACACTTTAGTCCCGGTTCAGGAACCGGGACTAAAGTCCCTTACGAACCGGGACTATAGGCCCTTTTTCTACCAGTGACGGGATATCGGAAATTCACTGGTGCGGACGAGCTCGCCTGCTCTCACTGAATCGTGATGCATCCGTTGGCTTCAGGATACACGAGCGGAGGCAGACGTGAGCATATTTAATGCGTATATGTATGACAGCCAGACACGCTGTTGCGTGACCGACGTCCAAGCGAAGTGACGGCGTTTTCTAGTTCAAACATGAACGTACGAGAGGGCGACCTCGTCCATGCTACTTTTTTTTATGCTTAGCGATGTGCTTATCGTGCTCCCCGTTTGGCAACATTCTATTTTTCTTATTGTTCCTTTTCTTTGACGTGTTTTTTTCCTTATCAGTCGTACCAGATGACGCGGTGGAGGGTTTGTTTTGTGAGGTAATAGCACCCCAGATACCCTAACTTGCATAGAATGTGATGATTTAGTCCTAAACTTGCAAAACTTGACTCCACCACATCCCAACTTGCACCTCATGTGATGATTTAGTCCCAGGCCAATGAGAACTCGACAATTGGCAGCCAGATGGCAGGACCGGTCAGCACACGCACTTTTGCAGAAAACCCCCTGCCGTTTCCTTTAATCAACACGCACTTGTACCCATAAACTAGGCCCGTACTCCTGATTCACATTCTTCTCTCTATCGTCACTTAGTCCATGTTTGTGTGCCTGTGCGTGTGCACGGCACGGCAGGCAAGCGGCGATCGCATATACATAAACGACGACGGACGATGAGAGTACACTACAGAGTAGCACTACGTATAGCACTAGTGCAGAACCGGGCAATAGCACCGGTTCGTAAGGCCCTTTAGTGCCGGTTTGGTAACCGACGCTAAAATGTAGGCACTAAAGCCCCCCCCTTTAGTACCGGTTCAGCACGAACCGGTGCTAAAGGGCAACCACGTGGCACGAGCCAGCTTCGGGGGCAGGGAGCCCTTTAGTACCGGTTGGTGTCACCAACCGGTATTAAAATGTTGGGGGGTTTGGGTTTATGATTTCTTTTTCATTTAATTTTGTGTTTTCCATTTAATTATTTTTCGTTTGCTGGTATTTTACGATACTACATATTGTACACGTTATGCATATATATAAATAGAATTTCTAGTAGAACCGATCATAATATATATATATATATATATAATTTATCTCCTAATTGGTGCCTTCGGAGCCACTGGCATTAGCCTAGCTAATTGGTGCCTTCGGAGCACGATAACAATTGGAAGTGGTTCATGGGGCGGTAGCGGGTAATAGTATTCTCCTTTGGAATCTATGACCTGGTCGAGCAAAAATCCCGCTATTTCCTCTTGAATTGCTTCTATGCGGTCCTGTGCTAGGAGCTTGTCCCGCACCTCTTTGAACTGTTAAGAAGGAGATCAATATGCATGTGTATTAGTTGTGTGACTAGATATCGATAATGGTGTAAAAATTGTGAATAGTGTTCTGACAATCGATATCGTACCCACTCCTGTCTTTGAGATTTGCTCCTTTCGGACGCCATCATGCGAATGTTCTCGCAAACGTAGTATGCACATAGATCATTCCCCGGCGCCTGCTTCAGGGCCTTTACGAGAATGGAATTTGATCAGATAATAATTAATCAAGCATGATAATTAAAGAGATGGCAGCTAGCTAGTACTACTTAATTACTTACCTTGGGTCGATACCATTTCAGACTTTGTTTCCATGGGCCTGGAGTGGCCCTGATGAACTTTGCCCAAGCCCTGCCCGCCGACAAAGAAAATGAATAAATGGGTTATTAAATAGTTGTTATCAGGAAATGACGAACTAATTAAATAGGCCGAGATATAGTTAATAATGATTGAAATTACCTGTTGACTATCCCCTTCACGATGGTGTAGTCACTTGCTTTCTTAAGTAGTGAGTCTAGTACTTCAACTGTTCCTTCATCAACTTTAATGATTAACAAGATCCAGTGAAATCTGCATGCACACACGTTTGCATGTCTTAATTAAGCGGGCATATGTAAGCAAAAACATGTAGCTATAGCTAGTAGGGAAAAACAGAATTTGTAGTACAAGACAGTGTGACTCACTGGAAGTTGTAAGGAAGTAGTATATCTTCATTGTATTTGAGTTCCTTGAAGAACTGTAGCATGCTTTCCTCTACACTTTTTTCGTGATATGGATCTATTTTCCATGTGTATTCATTAATGGTATTTGGGTCAATGAACCCAATGCCATAGCGTCCACCTTTTTCATTTCATAAATCTTCATCCTGCATAATACCACAGAAAAGAATATAGTGAGGATAATTACAGGTAATGATTGATCAAAATGATCACTATAGCTAGCTTGAGACTTAAATTACAGAAAGAAATCACTTACAGACAATAGCAACTGACATAGATTTGTCGAGTGCGTCTTGATTGTATAGCTGAAATAGTTCTGAATACTCAACGGTCACAGCTTTCTCATGGTAGTAATGCTCCTTGTTGACATTCACCATGAGGGACTCTCGATTGGAAATCTTGGTAATGTCCATGTACCATTGATGCAATTCATACATTCTCGTTGGGAGCTTATTGACCTCCTCTGGCTCGACCAAAGGTTGGCCCCGGGCATATTTCCGTTTTATTTCCTCCTCTCTAGTCGGAGACATAGGCTCGAACTAGGAGTAAAACAGCTTTCGGTCCAGGCCGTGCTCAGCCCATTTAGCCCGGTTCAGTCAGAACCGAGACCAATGTCGGGCATTGGTCTCCGGTTGTGAGCCCAGTGGGTGACCGGCCGGATGCCCGCTTGCTGGTCCATTGGTCCGGTTCATCTGCACCTTATTGGTCGGTATTGGTGGGACGAACCGGGGACCAATGGGCCTCGCTCCTCCCACCACATTGGTCCCGGTTGGTGGCTTGAACCGGGACCAAAGGCTTCCCTTAGTCCCGGTTCATGTCACACCGGGACCAATGAGGTGCCTATATATCCCCCCTCGCGCAAGAGCAGAGCACAGTGCTCTGTTTTTTCTGGCCGAGGGGGAGAGGGCTTTGTGGTGCTCTAGCTCACCTCCTATGCACATGAGGTGTTCGATGGAATGCCCGAGCCACACTACTTAAGCTTTCTCCTCTCGAAGCTCGACCTCCAAGCTCCATTTTCCTCGAGATTTGTCTAGATTTAGCGGTCCGTCACGCCCCGTCCCCGTCTTCACCCGTCGATCACCCGCGCCGATCTCATCACCGACACCACCGTGGTGAGCCTCTTGTTCTTATCTTCTTTCTGAAAGGAAAAATATTCTTACTTGTATGTTTAGATAGATACTTGTATCATTTTCTTACTTTTATTATTGCATCTTATATAGTGCGATGGTTTTGGTATCCGCCCCCGTCGGCCCTCGTCCTGTCTATGATTCGGATGTGGTATATATATTATCTTTATAACTATTGGTTCATTTATTGTTTATGAAAATTATGCCGACCAACGTGACATAGATTTTATTTATCTAGGATGTATGTGAATCGAAATGCCAACCGACCCTATTGTCGAGAGGTTAAATTTAGTTGAAGAAGAAAACAATTTGAAGGAAAAAATAAAAAAAATTGAGGAGGAGAAGATGATATTGGAGTTGCATGTTGCGGATGTCGTCGATGATCACAAGATCAAGATGGATGCAATGCGCTTGAAGATTAGAAAGATTAGAAAATATGCCATTCATACCGAGGCTTGGTATCATTATGCGTTGATCAATTGTTACCTTGGTTGCGATTATGATCGCATTTGTTTTCGCATTGAAATGTTTTACATAGTTTCAATGTATGGTTTAATTAATTAGATGCTCTGGAGAGCTATATGTTGTTAGATGAGAACTATGTATGCACTTTGGTTTTAATGTGATGATGAACTTCTATTAATTTGGACACTTAATTATATATAATGCACGCAGATGAACCGGCAATGGATGTACGGTGACAGACACACCTCGAGTACATTAAGGGCGTGCATGAGTTTCTCGATGCGGCTGAGGCAAACAAGCAGAATGGTTTTATGTGTTGTCCATGCATCTGAATGTGGGAATACGAGGTCTTACTCTAACCGGAAAATCCTTCACTCCCACCTGCTTTACAAGGGTTTCATGCCACACTATAATGTTTGGACGAGGCACGGAGAAATAGGGGTTATGATGGAAGACGCGAAGAAGAAGAGTACGATGACAACTATGTGCCCCCTGAATACGGTGATGCTGCAACGGGGGGAGCTGGTGAAGATCAAGAGGAACCAGACGATGTGCCCAATGATGCTGCCACGGGTGAAGCTGCTGAAGATCAAGAGGAACCAGACGATGTGCCCGATGATGATGATCTCCGCCGGGTCATTGTCGATGCAAGGACGCAATGCATTAGTCAAAAGGAGAAGCTGAAGTTCGATCGCATGTTAGAGGATCACAAAAAGGTTATACCCCAATTGCGAAGATGGCAACACAAAGCTCGGTACCGTACTGGAATTGCTGCAGTGGAAGGCAGAGAATGCTGTGGCTGACAAAGGATTTGAGAGCTACTGAAAATATTGAAGAAGAAGCTTCCAAAGGATAACGAATTGCCTGACAGTACATACGCAGCAAAGAAGGTCGTATGCCCTCTAGGATTGGAGGTGGAGAAGATACATGCATGCCCTAATGACTACATCCTCTACCGCGGTGCATACAAGGATCTGAACGCATGCCCGGTATGTGGTGCATTGCGGTATAAGATCAGACGAGATGACCCTGGTGATGTTGACGGCGAGCCCCCCAGGAAGAGGGTTCCTGCGAAGGTGATGTGGTATGCTCCTATAATACCATGGTTGAAACGTCTGTTCAGAAACAAAGAGCATGCCAAGTTGATGCGATGGCACAGTGAGAACCGAAAGAAAGATGGGAAGTTGAGAGCACCCGCTGACGGGTCGCAGTGGAGAAAAATCAAGAGAAAGTACTGTGATGAGTTTGCAAAGGACCCAAGGAATGTATGGTTTGATTTAAGCGCGGATGGCATTAATCCTTTCGGGGAGTAGAGCAGCAATCACAGCACTTGGCCCGTGACTCTATGTATGTATAACCTTCCTCCTTGGATGTGCATGAAGCGGAAGTTCATTATGATGCCAGTTCTCATCCAAGGCCCTAAGCAACCCGACAACGAAATTGATGTATACCTAAGGCCATTAGTTGAAGAACTTTTACAGCTGTGGAATGGAAACGGTGTACGTACGTGGGATGAGCACAGACAGGAGGAATTTAACCTTAAGGCGTTGCTGTTCGTGACCATCAACGATTGGCCCGCTCTCAGTAACCTTTCAGGACAGACAAACAAAGGATACCACGCATGCACGCACTGTTTAGATGACACTGAAAGTATATACCTGGACAAATGCCAGGAAGAATGTGTACCTGGGCCATCGTCGATTTCTTCCGACCAACCATCAATGTCGAAAGAAAGGCAAGCATTTCAAAGGCGAGGCAGATCACCGGAAGAAGCCCGCCATGCGCACCGGTGATCACGTGCTTGCTATGGTCAATGATTTACACTACGTAATCTTTGGAAAGGGTCCCGGTGGACTAGCTATTCCGAATGACGTTGAGGGACACGCACCCATGTGGAAGAAGAAATCTATATTTTGGGACCTACCCTACTGGAAAGACCTAGAGGTCCGCTCCTCAATCGACGTGATGCACGTGACGAAGAACCTTTGCGTGAACCTGCTAGGCTTCTTGGACGTGTATGGGAAGACAAAAGATACACGTGAGGCACGGGAGGACCTGCAACGTTTGCACGAAAAAGACGGCATGCCTCCGAAGCAGTATAAAGGTCCTGCCAGCTACGCTCTTACGAAAGAAGAGAAAGAAATCTTCTTTGAATGCCTGCTCGGTATGAAGGTCACGACTGGCTTCTCGTCGAATATAAAAGGAATAATAAATATGCCAGAGAAAAAGTTTCAGAACCTAAAGTCTCATGACTGCCATGTGATTATGACGCAACTGCTTCCGGTTGCATTGAGGGGGCTTCTACCGGAAAACGTCCGATTAGCCATTGTGAAGCTATGTGCATTCCTCAATGCAATCTCTCAGAAGGTGATCGATCCAGAAATCATACCAAGGCTAAGGAGTGATGTGGCGCAATGTCTTGTCAGTTTCGAGCTGGTGTTCCCACCATCCTTCTTCAATATCATGACGCACGTCCTAGTTCATCTAGTCGACGAGATTGTCATCCTGGGGCCCGTATTTCTACACAATATGTTTCCCTTTGAGAGGTTCATGGGAGTCCTAAAGAAATATGTCCGTAATCGCGCTAGGCCAGAAGGAAGCATCTCCATGGGCCATCAAACAGAGGATGTTATCGGGTTTTGTGTTGACTTCATTCCTGGCCTTAACAAGATAGGTCTCCCTAAATCACGGTATGAGGGAAGACTGACTGGAAAAGGCACTCTTGGAAGAGACTCAATAATATGCAGGGACGGATATTCTTGGTCTCAAGCACACTACACAGTTCTACAGAACTCTACCTTGGTGACCCTGTATGTCGATGAACACAAGAACAGTCTGCGCTCCAAACACCCGGAGCAGTGCGACGACTGGATTACATGTGAACACATCAGGACTTTCAGCAGTTGGTTGGAAACACGTCTCAGAGGTGACAACACTGTTTGTGATGAGTTGTACTTGTTGTCCAGGGGACCATCTTTGACTGTATTGACTTACAAAGGATACGAGATAAATGGGAATACATTTTACACGATCGCCCAAGATCAAAAGAGCACCGACCAAAACAGCGGTGTCCGCTTTGATGCAGTAACCGAGAGCGGAAAGGATACATATTATGGTTACATAGTGAACATATGGGAACTTGACTACGGACCTAATTTTAAGGTCCCTTTGTTTAAGTGCAAATGGGTCAATCTGTTAGGCGGCGGGGTACAGGTAGACCCACAGTACGGAATGACAACAGTGGATCTGAAAAATCTTGGGTACACTGACGAACTGTTCGTCCTAGCCAATGATGTGGCACATGTTATCTATGTGAAGGACATGTCTACCAAACCGAGAAAAAGAAAAGATAAGGAAGCGAATACATCATACGATGAGCCAAAGCGCCACATAGTTCTTTCAGGAAAAAGGGACATCCTGGGAGTGGACGGCAAGATAGACATGTCTGAAGATTATGAAAAGTTTCATGAAATTCCTCCCTTCAATGTCAAGGCTGACCCAAGCATCCTGATAAACAATGAAGATTATCCATGGTTACGGTGCAATAAGCAAATGACACAAGCGAAGAAAAAGTGAAGACTTTCTCCCGCAACTATTATGATGATACCATGCCAAATTTGTAACAGACGAGTATACTATGCCAAATTTTTCAGAGTTCATTTGAAAACTATGAATTTAGGTCGAATTTTCTTTATAGGTGCATCTATGTTCAAATTTAAACTATTCAAATTTGAAAACTAATGGCACTAACAGAAAGTTTATATTTTTTCTAAAACTAATGGCACTAACAGAAAGTTTATAATTTTGCTGACCTAAAAGCAAAAAGAATTAAAAAATAAAGCAAAAAACAAAATAAAATAAATAATACAGAAAACAAAACAAAAAAACTGGAAAAAAATAAAAATAGCAACAATAAGTATTTTGTTGTAAGTAGAAACAAAATAAAATAAATAAAGCAACAAAGAAAACAAAAAAACTAAAAAAGTGTTTTCAAATTTGAAAACTAATGGCACTAACAGAAAGTTTATAATTTTTCTAAAACTAAAAGCAAAAAGAATTAAAAAATAAAGCAAAAACAAAAGGAAATAAATAATGCAGAAAACAAAACAAAAAAACTGGAAAAAAAATAGGGCTCACCCCTATAATATTTGTTATGACTAACTAAAATTACCAAATTGAGTATAATGATAAAACACAGTAATATTAAATAGCAGGAAAAAGATTGACTCAAAAATCAATTTTTATAGTAAAGTTATTCATAAACTAGTGATTCACACAAATTTAAAAAAAAATCAAATTTAAACTATTCAAATTTTAAAACTAATGGCACTAACAGAAAGTTTATAATTTTTGTAACCTAAAATAAAAAAGAAAACACTACAAAACTATAAGTATTTAGTTCTAAGTAGAAACAAAAAAAACAAAAAAACAAAAAAAGTGCCACCTACTGGGCCCCCACGGCCTGAATACGACTAGAAATCCTACCATGGGCCAGGATTCAGGCCCGCGGGAGGCCCAGTAGGCCCACAGGCACAGATTGCAGTGTTAGGCCCGAAAGCCTGCTTTAGAGAGGAGCTCGAGAGGGAAGGCGCACCGCACCTTATAAACAGGTGCGCCTCCCTCTCAACTAGCGAGGTGGGACTAAATATTTGGGTTCGGGGCAGCACATGCTTTTGGTCCCGGTTGGTGGCACCAACCGAGACTAAAGGGGGGCATTAGTCCCAGTTGGTGCTACGACCCGGGACTAATGCCATCCTTTAGTCCCTGTTGGTGCCACCAACCGGGACCAAAGGCCGCCGCTTCCCGCCCTTTGGGCTGCTGAAAAGAGGCCTCTGGTCCCGGTTGGTGGCACCAACCGAGACTAAAGGGAGGCATTCGTCCCGGTTTGTGCCACGAACCGGGACCAATGCTGTCGGTATATAAGCTGGACTTGTGAAAATTTCACAACTTCACCGTCAGTTCGTGCCCGACGCCCCAGCGCTGCTCCTCGTCGCCGTCGCCATCATCGCCCCTGCCTCCGACGCTGTCGCCGCGCCGCCCTGCCCCCGACACCGTCGCCGTGCCGCCCCTACCTCCGACGCCGTCGCCGCGCCGTCCTTGCCTCCGATGCCGTCGTCGCGCCGCCCCTGCCACCGACCACGTCGTCGCCGCGCCGGCCCCTGCCCCGCGCCCTAGCCCCTTCCCGCGGCCCGCCCCCGCCCGCCGGCGCCCTTGCCTCCCCCGCCGTCGCCATCGCCAGACGCCCCCGCTGTGAGCCGCCGCGCCGGTCCGGCTTTGTTTTGATTTTGTATTAGATTAATTTTTTGTTCATATATATATAATGTATATTTGTATGTATGTGGCTATATGTAAGTTCAGAGCATGTTTTTATTAGATTAATTTCTTATTAGATTTATTACATTAATGTTTTTGTTCACAGCATGTTTTTGTTCATATATGCATTTTTTTGTTCATATGTGTATTAATGTTTTTGTTGCATATATGTAATTTTTTTCAATGTATATATGTATGTGGTAGCTATATATGCATGATGAGGGGGGTGGGGGTCGATATACCCCCTCCCCGATAATTTCAACATGAGCGGAGGTCGATATCCCCCCTCCCCGACAACATGAGAGAGGGACGAGGGGTCGAGAGAACTAAATAAGAAGAAGAAGAGGAGAGGAAGAAGAGGAGAAATAAATAAGAAGACGAAAAAGGAAGAAAAAGAAGAGGAGAAGAAGAAAGGTATTCTATTTTCTCTTCTTCTCCACTATTCCTTTCTTCTTCTCCTCTTTTTTTTCTTCTTTTTTTCTTCGATCTTCTCCTCTAGCTATTCCTTTCTTCTTCTCCTCTTTCTTCTTCTTCTTCTTCTTCTTCTTCTTCTTAATTTTTATCGGGAACGAGGGTGTCGAGGATCGCCGAGGGGTCGAGGGTCGGGAACTAGGGTAGAGGGTCGAGGGTCGTTAAGGGGTCAAGGGTCGAGGGTTTCAGGGTCGAGGGTTCAAGGGTTCTATAGGGTCGAGGGTCGAGGGTTCCAGGGTCGTCTAGGGGTCGAGGGTTCCAGGGTCGTCGAGGGTTCGAGGGGTCGAGGATCGCCGAGGGGTCGAGAGAGGTTTCCTAGTGTCAAAGTATTGAAGAAATCCATGCCTTCATCATTAGCCGGAAGTAACCAGGGCATGTTGGTACGAAGTTCTGCAAAGTTGTTCTGGAATGGAGTCCCGGATAGGATAATCCGCCTTTTGGTACAAATTCAGCAAAGGCCTTCCAAATAGTGATATTCGGAAGGCTCTTGCTGAACTTTGTACCAAAAAGCGAATTATCCTATCTGGGACTCCGTTCCAGAACAACTTTGAAGAGCTTCGTACCATCATGCACATGTTACTTTCGCCTAATGATGAAGACATGGTTTTGTTGAATCCTTTGACACTACGCAACCTCCCGACCCCTCGGCGATCCTCTCTAACATGAGAGGAAGAAGAGGATCGCTGAGGGTTCCAGGGTCGTCGAGGGTTCGAGGGGTCGAGGATCGCCGAGGGGTCGAGAGAGGTTTCCTAGTGTCAAAGTATTGAAGAAATCCATGCCTTCATCATTAGCCGAAAGTAACCAGGGCATGTTGGTACGAAGTTCTGCAAAGTTGTTCTGGAATGGAGTCCCGGATAGGATAATCCGCCTTTTGGTACGAATTCAGCAAAGGCCTTCCAAATAGCGATATTCGGAAGGCTCTTGCTGAACTTTGTACCAAAAAGCGAATTATCCTATCCGGGACTCCGTTCCAGAACAACTTTGAAGAGCTTTGTACCATCATGCACATGTTACTTTCGCCTAATGATGAAGACATGGTTTTGTTGAATCCTTTGACACTAGGCAACCTCCCGACCCCTCGGCGATCCTCTCGAACATGAGAGGAAGAAGAGGATAAAAAAAGAAGAGGAAGAAGAAAAAAAAGAGGAGAAGAAAGAATAGAGGAGTTCTTCTCCTCTATTCTTTCTTCTCCTCTTTTTTTTTCTTCTTCTTCCTCTTTTTTTATCGGGAACGAGGGTCGTCGAGGGACATAGATGTAGTGTCGTCGTTGTCGATATATACCCCCTCCCGATAGCTTACTATGATTAGGTAGCTAGTTCTACGTTTGGCACTAATATATCCATCTGTCATGTTTGAATAATAATTGCCATGTTGTAAATATTTGTAGAAACTATGGACACCGCCCTAGACGAAGCAAAAGAAGCGTTGTTGAGGGACATAATCGCAGAAGGAAGTGATGCTGTCTCGTTGTTTCTCAATGAAACCGATGGTCTGGAAGGAGAGGGTGAACAAGCTGGCTACGGTGACCTAATGCCGGTGCAAGAAGAAGAACACGAGGACGGCTCCGGTGACCCAATGCCGGTGCAAGAAGGAGACCGTGATGACGGCTCCGGTGACCGAACCGAGTCCGGCCAGGTATATATATTAGTTAAGCCTGTGCTGACTAGCTGATTGATGCATTCATTGTTTTGGTATGTACACATATTAATTAAGTCTTTGTTCTTTTTTCTAGCCCTCCGGATCGAGCACAACTTCGGTAAAAAGACGAGGCCCGAAGAAAAAGTTGAGCTCGGATGAAAAGTTTGAGATCATAGCAATCGCGCCCGACGGCCAACCGATTGAACCCATCCGAACAAAGAACGCATTTGTTGCTCAGTGTGGGGTTCTGGTTAGGGACAAGATCCCGATAAGCACCCAGCAATGGTTTAAGCCGGCTACGGAAGACCCTGAGGTGTCTTATGTCAATGATATGCAGAAAAATGATCTTTGGACTGAGCTGAAGTCAAATTTCACCCTACCGCCAGAGGATAATCCAGAGAACCCAGTTAAAGAGAAATTAATCAAGTCTTTTGCTCTTAAGAGGATGGCAGAACTATTCAGGAGGTGGAAGAAAGAGCTGAATAAGTTTGTCGAAAATAATGAGACACCAGAATTCAAGGGCAGATATGAGAAGATCAGAGACCACTGGCCCGCATTTGTGGCCCACAAGACATCAGAAAAGAGTAAGAAGATGTCGGCGACAAACAAGCAAAATGCTGCGAAGAAGAAGCTTCACCATCGCACGGGGTCAGGTGGCTACCTCGTAGCCCGGCCTAAGTGGCCCAAGACTGAGAATGATCTGGTTGATAAAGGGATCGAACCAGAGACAATTAACTGGCCAGACCGTTGCCGGACTTGGTTCTTCGGGGCTGGCGGAACCTTGGACCCTGTAACAGGGAAGTGCATTTGGACGAACGATCAAATGGACATACCAGTCAGGAAGCTTAAGCAGTATATCGAAGCAGCGCAGGAAGGGACGTTCTTTCCAGACAGAGAGAACGACGAGCTCACAATGGCCCTCGGGAATCCTGAGCACCCTGGACGGACACGAGGCACGCCAGGCTCCATTCCGTGGAAGGTTGGGTTTCCGGACGCAGGCGGTTACAAATCCCATGAGAGGAGGAAAAAAGTGCAGCAGACCCAAATGCAGGCGCTGCAAGCAAGGGTAGACGCGATAGAGGAACGAGAAGCAAATCGCAGCAAACGTACTGCCGAAGCCTCCCCCGAAGCTACCCCGCCATCTCAGCGCAGAAGCAGCGTGGCTTCCACCGAGCTGCTTCAGCCGGAGCATGCCTTGACGGCTCCTGCCAGCTATCCCGTGGATGCTATCAACGGAGTCTCAAAATTGCCACCTTATGACGCAATGGATGAATTTGAAGGTCAAGGCGGCTGTTGGCTCTGTTTATCCTACTGAACCCGGCGCAACTTTTCACTGCCGGCCGATTCCAGAAGGATATGCTAGGGTGATGGTGGATGAAATAACGGAGGGATTTGAGGACCTCCAGCTTGACCACCCTACCGGTGAAGGGGAGACTCGGCTGGGGTCTGCTCTGAAGACTCCATGCCTATGGCGGAAGGAGCTCATCAACCTTCCGAACTGGACGCCTCTGCCTCCTCCTCCTCCTCCTCCGGCGAGTCAGGGCACTCCGCCTCCTCCACCGCCTCCTCCTCCGGCGAGTGACGATCAGGGCCCTCGGCCGGCTCCTTCTCCGGCGCGTGGCGGCACTCCGCCTCCTTCTCCGCCTGCGCCGACGCGCCCGAGCAGCCAGCCTCCTCCTTCTCCGCCTCGTCAGCAAGGGCGGAAGAGACCTGCCGCCGCTCCAGCTGCTCCGGCGCGTCGTGGTCCTTCTCCTCCGCCTCGTAAGCAAGTAAAGAAGACAACCGCTCCGTCTGCTCGGTCGGCGTCTAGCAGTACAACCAGAGGCGGGAGGACATACAGATTCGGTCCTTCTCTGAAGACTCCAGAGAAGTTACCATACGAGAGGACCCCGGAGGAGAACGCGAAGATCGCGCGAACCGAAGTGGATGACTGGTTTCAAGGGTTGAAAGCAAAGAGACATCCACCTCCGGAGGAGAAGGTAGATCCGGTGAAAGTGAAGCGCACTCTGGCTGCCCTGGCAAAACCACCCAAGTCTCCGCCGAAAGGCAACTATGAGCGCATTATTGCAAAGACATGGGCCGAAGCGGAGCGGTCGGGAAGTACAGTCAGTGATCAAAGGCTGAAAGAACGACGAGCAGCTGGGAAACAAATTGCCCAGCTCGGCGAACAAGCGAAGCAATCGTGCCCCCCCTCAAGGTGCCTAGCGACATCGTCGATCCGAGGATGGTGCCCGGTTATGGCAATGTTGACGATTACCTGCCCGACGATGTACATTATGATCCCATGGAGGTGCAGATACACAGATACGAGTACGGGAAGCCTCTCGTCAAAGATGAAAAATCTTTAACAACGATGATGCGAAGATTACATGATTGGTACTTGAAAATCTGCAGAGAGTCTGGGGGGAGGAGTACTTTGTATGCGAGAGTTAAACCGGAGCATGACCTCGTTGGAATTGAACTGTTGCCTATTCCATTTGAGGAGTTCTATCAGTTTTTCAATCAATTGGCCCTCGATAAAACAACGATCACCTGCTACTGTCTGTAAGTACTACTACTTCTGTCATTAAGTCTCTCTATATAGCTCATCTCTTTCATTGCATGTATTTATAATTATCCTCACTATATTATGCAGATTGAAGATCGCCGAATTGAAGAAAAGACAAATCGGTGATATTGGGTTCGTTAACACATATCTCATAGATGCAACTGAGGTTGAACATCGTCCCGGAGATACCGAGGCCAACTTGCTACGATCATTCAAAAAAAATGAAAACAAAGATATAATACTCTTTCCTTACAACTTCAAGTGAGTGTTACTGTCTTGTGCATATTCGGTTTCCCTTATATATTAGTCCAGGTTATAGTAATGTAATTGATGAGTTATGCATGCGTGTGCAGTTTCCACTATATTCTCCTAGAGATTAGGCTTGAGCAGGGAGTAGTAACCGTCTTGGACTCTAAACGAAAAGATCCCCAGGAGTATGCGGACATGACTGAAATCCTCAAGAAGTAAGTTAAATCGATCATTATCCACCATATCAGCAACTTTGTTCATTTCCTGATATCAAGTAATTGTTTTCTTTGTCCGGCAGGGTTTGGAGAAAATTCACCAGAAAAGTTCCGGGACTGCCGAAGGAGCTGGAATTTAGACACCCGAAAGTAAGTACTATAGTAGCATGTTCCGCGCATCTCCTAGTGATTCAAGCGCTAGTTTCATCAATACCATTTAGCATTCTTGCTTATCAGTTTGATTGACCTCTATTTCTTGTAAAGTGGTTGTGGCAGGAACAAGGGAATGATTTCTGTGGGATACTACATCTGCGAGTCCATCCGCCACACGACCTGTGAGCGGGGCGGGTACTCTGACGAACAATATGAAGTACGTAAATAACAACATTCACAATTTTATTTTATTACCATCATTTGTATTGAGTTTCATTCATTCATATATATATGTATTGACCCCCTTCTTCAAATTAGATGTTTCGGAAGCGGGATGAACTCCTAGCACCAGCTCGCATGCGAGCAATTCAAGAGGAATTGGCGGCATTCTTTCTTGACCAAGTGATCGCTGAAGACGGAGAATACTATGTGGACCATGAGTCCATATGATTATATTTGTAAGAGATAATTATTGTATATATGTAGCCGGTAGTGTCGGATAGATATACGAGAACTTGTTGTTCGACCAATCTCTCGGAGAAGGAGAGGTGGTCGATATCACTTCTCTCTGTATGCATATATGTTCATGATGATCTTCTGTTTCCTTCGTTTGCTTACTAGCTAACTAGCGTGTCTAGTCCTCTCTATACGTATGTATAGTACGTAGCGTCGACCAAGCACGGACGTAAGAGAGGACACTTCTCTCTATTAATTATAGCTAGCTAACACAATATATGAAACACCTAAATTAACCCCCCAAAACCCCCCAAACCCCCCCCCCCCCCCAAAAAAAAAAAAACCCCAGGCACAGAAATGCTGACGCGTGGATGCCTATTGGTCCCGGTTGGTGCCACCAACCGGGACCAAAGGGTCTCCTGCCTGGGCTCTACGCACCGCCCACGTGGAGGCCCATCAGTCCCGGTTCTGGATTGAACCGGGGCTAAAGGGTCGGGGCATTAGTACCGACACTTTAGTCCCGGTTCAGGAACCGGGACTAAAGGCCCTTACGAACCGGGACTATAGGCCCTTTTTCTACCAGTGTCGATCCCAGTGACAGAAAGGGAAACGACACGTATTGTATTGTTGCCATCGAGGATAAAAAGATGGGGTTTACATCATATTGCATGAGTTTATCTCTCTACATCATGTCATCTTGCTTAAGGTGTTACTCTGTTCTTATGAACTTAATAGTCTAGATGCATGCTAGATAGCGGTTGATGTGTGGAGTAATAGTAGTAGATGCAGAATCGTTTCGGTCTACTTGTCTCGGACGTGATACCTATATACATGATCATACCTAGATATTCTCATAATTATTCGCTTTTCTATCAATTGCTCGACAGTAATTTGTTCACCCACCGTAATACTTATGCTATCTTGAGAGAAGCCACTAGTGAAACCTATGGCCACCGGGTCTATTCTCCATCATACAAGTTTCCAATCTACTTTATTTTGTTATCTTTTACTTTCAATCTATATCATAAAAATACCAAAAATATTTATCTTATTATTACCATCTCTATCAGATCTCACTCTTGCAAGTGACCATGAAGGGATTGACAACCCCTTTGTCACGTTGGTTGCGAGGTTCTTATTTGTGTGTGTAGGTACGAGGTGACTCGCGCGTGGTCTCCTACTGGATTGATACCTTGGTTCTCAAAAACTGAGGGAAATACTTAAGCTGCTTTACTGCACCACCCTTTCCTCTTCAAGGGAAAACCAACGCAGTGCTCAAGAGGTAGCAAGAAGGATTTTTGGCGCCGTTGCTGGGGAGATCTACGCCAAGTCAAGACATACCAAGTACCCATCACAACTCTTATCCTTCGCATTACATTATTTGCCATTTGCCTCTCGTTTTCCTCTTCCCCACTTCACCCTTGCCATTTTATTCGTCTCTTTCCCATTTGTTTTCTTGTACCATGGCCGATTCAAAAAGGGCTAAGGGTTCTCTCCCGGGTTTTACCTTGGATAGTCCCTCTGTCCTCTCTAAGCTCATAAATAATGATGCTATGGAGAGACCTACTGGGGTAATCAATGAGAGTTTGAATAATTTTGATGAATATGATCCCGGAATTTTTCGTTGTTTACTTGATGAATCTTTGAAAGACGCTTGGGATAGGCTATTAAGAATTCGAGCTAGCTATGTGCTCCAATACCAAATTGAGGTTTACCTGAAAAGCTTTTATATTGGTTTACCCTCTTCATTCAAGCAAGTTCTAGATTCTATCTTTGAAGAAGGTTTTCTTGAGGGGGATCCCATTGATACTTATGAAAGGATGAAAACTATATTTGGGCACCCCATGAGTGAGAAGGTTGAATCTACCTCTCTTTTGTGCTTTTACCAAAATGAAACTATCATAGAAATGAGGGTTAGCTTAGATGCCAATTTCCGTAACGTGCTTAATCTCTCTTCCACTATCAATGGCCACGTGCTATCTCAAAATAGAAAGATAAATGCTATAGAAAAGAAATTTTCTCTTTTCTTTCCTAAAACCAAAGATGACAATACCTAGATCTATCCTTGCTTTTATGCCTAGCTAAGGGCGTTAAACGATAGCGCTTGTTGGGAGGCAACCCAATTTTATTTTTATTCCTTGCTTTTTGCTCCTGTTTAGTAATAAATAATTTATCTAGCCTCTGTTTTGGTTGTGTTTTTGGTGTTTAATTAGTGTTTGTGCCAAGTAGTACCGTTGGGAAGACTTGGGGAAAGTCCTTTTGATCTTGCTGTAAAACTTCAGCGCCCACGAGAATTGCTGCCATTTTTTATTGGAGAGTCGTATTTAGTTAATTATTTTTGCATATGATTAATAGATAAATTACTCACTTCCAGAAATTTATTTTAGAATTTTTGGGGTTCCAGAAGTTTGCGTTAGTTACAGATTACTACAGACTGTTTTGTTTTTGACAGATTCTGTTTTTCGTGTGTTGTTTGCTTATTTTAATGAATCTATGGCTAGTAAAATAGTTTATAATCCATAGATAAGTTGGAATACAGTAGGTTTAACACCAATATAAATAAATAATGAGTTCGTTACAGTACCTTGAAGTGGTGCTTTGTTTTCTTTCGCTAACGGAGCTCACGAGATTCTCTTGTTAAGTTTTGTGTTGTGAAGTTTTCAAGTTTTGGGTGAATTATTTTGATGGATCATGGAACAAGGAGTGGCAAGAGCCTAAGCTTGGGGATGCCCATGGCACCCCAAGGTAAAATACAAGTACACTAAAAATCCTAAGCTTGGGGATGCCCCGGAAGGCATCCCCTCTATTGTCTTCGTTCATCGGTAACTTTACTTGGAACTATATTTTTATTCGCCACATGATATGTGCTTTGCTTGGAGCGTCTTGTATGATTTGAGTCTTTGATTTTTAGTTTACCAAAATCATCCTTGTTGTACACACCTTTTGAGAGAGACACACATGAATTAGAATTTATTAGAATACTCTATGTGCTTCACTTATATCTTTTGAGCTATATAGTTTTTGCTCTAGTGCTTCACTTATATCTTTTAGAGCACGGCGGTGGTTCTATTTTATAGAAATAATTGATCTCTCATGCTTCACTTATATTATTTTGAGAGTCCTTTAAAACAACGTGGCAATTTGCTTTTAGGCATAATAAGAACTTTCATATAAGTGCATTGAATACTAAGAGAAGTTTGATACTTGATGATTGTTTTGAGATATGGAGATGGTGATATTAGAGTCATTCCAGTTGAGTAGTTGTGAATTTGAGAAATACTTGTGTTGAAGTTTGTGATTCCCGTAGCATGCACGTATGGTGAACCGTTATGTGATGAAGTCGGAGCATGATTTATTTATTGATTGCCTTCCTTATGAGTGTCGGTCGGGGACGAGCGATGGTCTTTTTCTACCAATCTATCCCCGTCGGAGTATGTGCGTAGTACTTTGTTTCGATAACTAATAGATTTTTGCAATAAGTATGTGAGTTCTTTATGACTAATGTTGAGTCCATGGATTACACGCATCCTCACCCTTCCACAATTGCTAGCCTCTCTAGTACCGCGCAACTTTCGCCGGTACCATAAACCCACCATATACCTTCCTCAAAACAGCCACCATACCTACCTATTATGGCATTTCCATAGCCATTCCAAGATATATTGCCATGCAACTTTTCACCGTTCCGTCTGTTATGACACGCTTCATCATTGTCATACTACTGTGCATGATCATGTAGTTGACATCGTATTTGTGGCAAAGCCACCGTTCATAAATTTTTCATACATATCACTCTTGATTCATTGCATATCCCGGTACACCGCCGGACGCATTCACATAGAGTCATATTTTGTTCTAAGTATTGAGTTGTAATTCTTGAGTTGTAAGTAAAAAAAGTGTGATGATCATCATTATTAGAGCATTGTCCCAGTAAGGAAAGGATGATGGAGACTATGATTCCCACACAAGTCGGGATGAGACTCCGGACGGAAAAAAAGAAAAAAAGAAGGCCCAAATAAAAAAAATAAAAAAATGAAATGAGAGAAAAAGAGAGAAGGGACAATGTTACTATCCTTTTTCCACACTTGTGCTTCAAAGTAGCACCATGATCTTCATGATAGAGAGTCTCTTATGTTGTTACTTTCATAAACTAGTGGGAATTTTTCATTATAGAACTTGGCTTGTATATTCCAATGATGGGCTTCCTCAAATTGCCCTAGGTCTTCGTGAGAAAGCAAGTTGGATGCACACTCACTTAGTTTCTTTTGTTGAGCTTTCATACACTTATAACTCTAGTGCATCAGTTGCATGGCAATCCCTACTCACTCACATTGATATCTATTAATGGGCATCTCCATAGCCCGTTGATACGCCTAGTTGATGTGAGACTATCTTCTCCTTTTTGTCTTCTCCACAACCACCATTCTATTCCACCATAGTGCTATATCCATGGCTCACACTCATATATTGCGTGAAGATTGAAAAAGTTTGAGAACATCAAAAGTATGAAACAATTGCTTGGCTTGTCATCGGGGTTGTGCATGATTTAATATTTTGTGTGATGAAGATAGAGCATAGCCAGACTATATGATTTTATAGGGATAACTTTCTTTGGCCATGTTATTTTTAGAAGACATGATTGCTTAGTTAGTATGCTTGAAATATTATTATTTCTATGTCAATATTAAACTTTTATCTTGAATCTTTCGGATCTGAACATTCATGCCACAATAAAGAAAAAATACATTGAGAAATATGTTAGGAAGCATTCCAAATCAAAAATTCTGTTTTTATCAATTACCTACTCGAGGACGAGCAGGAATTAAGCTTGGGGATGCTTGATACGTCTCCAACGTATCTATAATTTTTTATTGTTCCATACTATTATATTATCTGTTTTGGATGTTAATGGGCTTTATTTTACACTTTTATATTATTTTTGGGACTAACCTATTAACCAGAGGCCCAGCCCAAATTGCTATTTTTTGCCTATTTCAGTGTTTCGTAGAAAAGGAATATCAAACGGAGTCCATACGGAATGAAACCTTCGGGAACATGATTTTTGGAACAAACGTGATCCAGAGGACTTGGAGTGGACGTCAAGCAATCAACGAGGCGGCCACGAGGCAGGGGGCGCGCCCTCCACCCTCATGGGCCCCTCGTTGCTCCACCGGCCTACTTCGTCCTCCTATATATATATATATATATATATATATATATATATATATATATATATATATATATATATATATATATATATATACCCCGCAAACATCCAGGAGCACCACGAAACCCTATTTCCACCGCCGCAACCTTCTGTACCCAAGAGATCCCATCTTGGAGCCTTTTCCGGAGTTTCGCCGGAGGGGGCATTGATCACAGAGGGCCTCTTCATCAACTCCATGGCCCCTCCGATGATGTGTGAGTAGTTTATTTCAGACCTTCGGGTCCATAGCTAGTAGCTATATGGCTTCTTCTCTCTCTTTGGATCTTAATACAAGGCTCTCCTCGATTCTCTTGGATATCTATTCGATGTAATCTTCTTTTGCGGTGTGTTTGTCGAGATCCGATGAATTGTGGGTTTATGATCCAGATTATCTATGAACAATATTTGAATCTCCTCTGAATTATTTTATGTATGATTGGTTTATCTTTGCAAGTCTCTTTGAATTATCAGTTTGGTTTGGCCTACTAGATTGATCTTTCTTGCAATGGGAAAAGTGCTTAGCTTTGGGTTCAATCTTGCGGTACTCGATCCCAGTGACAGAAAGGGAAATGACACGTATTGTATTGTTGCCATCGAGGATAAAAAGATGGGGTTTACATCATATTGCATGAGTTTATCCCTCTACATCATGTCATCTTGCTTAAGGCGTTACTCTGTTCTTATGAACTTAATACTCTAGATGCATGCTGGATAGCGGTCGATGTGTGGAGTAATAGTAGTAGATGCAGAATCGTTTCGGTCTAGTTGTCTCGAACGTGATGCCTATATACATGAACATACCTAGATATTCTCATAATTATCCGCTTTTCTATTAATTGCTCGATAGTAATTTGTTCACCCACCATAATACTTATGCTATCTTGAGAGAAGCCACTAGTGAAACCTATGACCCCCGGGTCTATTCTCCATCATACAAGTTTCCAATCTACTTTATTTTGCTATCTTTTACTTTCAATCTATATCATGAAAATACCAAAAATATTTATCTTATTATTATCATCTCTATCAGGTCCCACTCTTGCAAGTGGTCGTGAAGGGATTAACAACCCCTTTATCGTGTTGGTTGCAAGGTTCTTATTTCTGTATGTAGGTACGAGGTGACTCGCGCGTGGTCTCCTCCTGGATTGATACCTTGGTTCTCAAAAACTGAGGGAAATACTTAAGCTACTTTACTGCACCACCCTTTCCTCTTCAAGGGAAAACCAACGCAGTGCTCAAGAGGTAGCAGTGTTGTTGGATAGGTTTGTAAGATAATAAAGAGCGCGTAAATAAAAAGTAGGGACTGTTTAGATGAAGACACAACTAAGTTAGATTTAGTAGAGAGCTTTTTGTCACACAAGAAAGTTATTTGTCCCTAGGCAATCGATAACTAGACCGATAATCATTATTGCAATTTTATTTGAAGGAGAGGCATAAGCTAACATACTTTCTCTTCTTGGATCATATGCACTTATGATTGGAATTCCAGCAAGCATCCGCAACTACTAAAGATCGTTAAGGTAAAACCCAACCATAGCATTATAAGGCATCAAGTTCTCTTTACTCCCATACGCAAACAACCTACTTACTCGGGTTTGTGCTTCTGTCACTCACGCCACCCACCATAAGCAAATCATGAACATATTGCAAACCCTACAGCGGGGATCCCTCATGCTTGCGCGACACGAAGAGCACCATAGGAAAGCACCAATAATAAAACATGCAACTCAAACCAATCACGATCATCAATTAACCCATAGGATAAAACAGATCTACTCAAACATCATAGGATAGCCATACATCATTGGAAAATAATATATAGCGTTGAGCACCATGTTTAAGTAGATATTAAAGCGGGTAAAATAGGGGTTACACCGCTTCATAGAGGGGGGAAGAGTTGGTGATGACGGCGGTGAAGTTGTTGGTGTAGATTGTTGTCGCGATGATGGCCCCAGCGGTGTTCGAGCGCCACCGGGAGAGAGGGGGAGAGAGCCCCCTTCTTCTTCTTCCTTGACCTTTCCCCTAGATGGGAGAAGGGTTTCCCCTCTGGTCCATGGCCTCCATGGCAGCGGAGGGGCGAGAGCCCCTCCGAGATTGGATCTGTCTCTCTGTCTCTCTCTGTTTCTGCGTTCCCTGATTCTGCCCTTTCACCGTTTCTTAAATTTTCGGAGATCCGTAACTCCGATTGGGCTGAATTTTGGACACAATTTTTATTTGGATATTAGCTTTCTTGCGATGAAAGAAGGGCACCAACCGCCTTACGGGGTGGCCACGAGGGCCCAGGGCGCGCCCCCTGCCTCGTGGCCCCCTCGGGCATCGTCTCGCGTTGATTCTTCTTCCCAAAAATCACATATATTCCCAAAAAATCTCCGTCAGTTTTTATCCCGTTTGGACTCCGTTTGATATGGATTTTCTGCGAAACAAAAAACATGCAACAAACAGGAACTGACACTGGGCACTGGATCAATATGTTAGTCCCAAAAATAGTATAAAAAGTTGCCAAAAGTATATGAAAGTTGTATAATATTGGCATGGAATAATAAAAAATTATAGATACGACGGAGACGTATCATGTACCTCATCTCTATCTCTTCTTCTCCCCTATCTCTCTGTAACGACCTTCTTGGTCAATCTCTCAATCTCTTTCTCTGTAACTTGTATGCCAAGGCTTTCGCCCAATATATACATGCGGCCCGAGACAAAGGGTTCTACGCTTCCCATATCATTTTACACATTCTTCTCTTCGGTACATTAATAACAAGTGAAAAATCCATATATACTACTGAGAATTTGGTCAGTTCCAGATATGCCACTCAAAAAAGTCCCGGCTCCAAGTGCACCACTCAAAATTTGAGCCAGTTCCAAATATACCACAATCGCTAGTTGACTATTAGTTGGCTGTGAAGTGTCTGCGGAAATCTTGCAGCCTCCATATTTGGAGGCTGGGATGCCAATATGAAGCTCGCTCCATAAACAACCGTCAGTGCGAGAGGAAAGTTTCAGCTTCTTTCACCCAGTGCCACATCCGGGTTTGAAGCGTGGCACCGCCATACACGCATATCCGTGTCCCAATTAATCACTGGTGAGTGGGGTGCGTGATCGGTAACCATCGAGCCATTAATGGTGGCCACTGCTTCCCTCGATTCCCAAGGCGGACATTCGAATGGCCACACGGCTTCATTCTCGGCTATAAAAGCCCGACAGCGAGGCCTTCTCATCCACCGAGCCCTAGCCGCTTCCCCTCATCTCTATCTCCTTCTCATCGCCCCCCTCTAATCATCTCCTCCTCTCTTAGAGGCAATCTTGTCACGTCAGAACGCAACCTACTGGCCGAATGCACCGGCAGAGTGGAACGACCTGTCGTAGATGTCGTGCAACCGCGGGGCGAACATTCCCACAGAGCACTAATTAACCATGGCAGCCATCGGCTCCTCCTCTCACGGCGGCGGTGAACCCAATGCATCCAGTGGTTTTTGGCGACGGCCGTGGGGGGAGACTGCCCCCTCGTCCGGGTGAAGGAGGAGGATGAGGAGGACGCCGTCCTCATCGGCCCAATTGCTCCCTCGTCCGGGCGAATGACACCACCCTCGTCGCGGCCCAACCGGAGCCGGGGGTCCCGATCATCGCCGTGCTCGAGCTCATTACCCGCCAAGCTTGCAACAAGGCACATATCATCCGTGACACGGATAGCCCACACACATTGACTAGGAGGAACAACGGCGGCTTGCGATTGCCGCTCGTGAGTCCGACCCCTATGCGAGGGCGCCGACCACCTAGTAGTGTAGATAGTATATATAGCAATGTCGCTCGAACAACGACCTTGCTTAGGTTGAAAATGCCGTTAAACAACATTTGTAGTCGCTAATTAATGCGAAGGATTTTGGCCACTCTTATAGTTTATAATCTATCATGTTGAAACATGCGTCCTGTATGTCTAATTTGAGCTTAAATTGTCCCTACTTTTGATAAAGACAACAACAACAAAAAAATCAAATAAACGAAGGTCGCATTATGACGACTCTGTGTTTGCTCACACCCGCCACGACCTCTATGTGGCGGATGACGAACGTCCATATGACGACTTCGCTAGAGTTGCTCTTAGCCATTACAACACTCCTAAGAGCATCTCCAACAGACGCGCAAAAATTGCTCCGCGCACTAAAAACCGTTCTTTTTGGACGCGGAGATGCTCCAACAGATGTTGTAAAACAAGTGCGCGTGCAAAAAAGTATAGAATATGCGTTAAAAAGCACTATCCCACGCTGCAAATTTGGGGAGCCGGACCGCACACGCTTCATAATTTATACCGCTTGTTTTTTTTGGCGCGCGTTTTTGGACATCTGAAAAACCAATGTTGGCCGCGGCGCACTAAAAGTGCTACAGTGACATTGTAAAACTATTTTAGCGCTCGATATTTTTACGTGTTTGTTGGAGATGCTCTAACAAAACCGAGTTTTCTTTTGCGTTTGGTCATCTTTTTGTTGATGGATGTGGTAAAATGTAAGGAAATATAATAATAACCTAGCTAATTTCTCATACCGCAAAAGAAAGGAGAGAAGGATATCCGATGCGAGATGCCACTGCCATTGCCATTGAATGATCACGTGAATGCATTGCTCTCCATGCCCCATGCATGTCACGCGCACACGACTCTCAAAACTACATCTCGCATCATAGTTCGTGCTCTCATGAAAAGAAAATCGAAGATAAGATCTGGATCACATAATGCATGGACGCAGAGCACAACGTTTCTCAGAGTTCACAACGATCAGGTCAGATGCTATGCACATGCACGCGACGTGTCCGTTGGGGCGCTGCTTCCGTGGATGAGGACGACGAAGTTTCTTACACGTAATCACATGCACGTACATATACATACCAATAATGCTAAACATACAAAGAGTTACACGCATTTACATGCTGACTAGAATTTTTTTCATCTACTAACCAATCACAAACTTGCCCTTCTTAATTTTCAGGGAAGGGTGGGCCGCCTCCCCACCTATTGACCAATTAAATTAATCCCTTTTGTAAAACCTTATAACTCGTTTGTACGTGTAGCATTATTCATATACGTACATATGTGTACTAGTCCTAACTACTCTAATAGCCCGCGCTCCATGCATGTCTCATGCAAGCACTAAACTTCATACACAAGTACGTAGTCGTACTGCCGCGTCCATCAAAAACGGATCTGGCATCACATCACATGCATGCATTAACAGGTACTCTCCTCGATCAGGTTAATCTCGTTGACGATGGGCGAACACGTGTCTGCGCCCCATGCATGGCAAGCTGCCACGTCGAATTCGATTACTGTGATCAGAACCCCTATATAAAGAGGGGATCATCACCTGTTTACTCCACACACACACAAGTGCACAACCAGCACCAGAAAACAAAAAGGATGAAGATGATGAGCACCAGGGCCCTCGTGCTCGGCGCGGCTGCCGTCCTCGCCTTCGCTGCGGCGACCGCGCAGGCCCAGAGGTGCGGCGAGCAAGGCAGCAACATGGAGTGCCCCAACAACCTCTGCTGCAGCCAGTACGGCTACTGTGGGATGGGCGGCGACTACTGCGGCAAGGGCTGCCAGAACGGCGCCTGCTGGACCAGCAAGCGCTGCGGCAGCCAGGCCGGCGGCGCGACGTGCACCAACAACCAGTGCTGCAGCCAGTACGGGTACTGCGGCTTCGGCGCCGAGTACTGCGGCGCCGGCTGCCAGGGCGGCCCCTGCCGCGCCGACATCAAGTGCGGCAGCCAGACCGGCGGCAAGCTGTGCCCGAACAACCTCTGCTGCAGCCAGTGGGGATTCTGCGGCCTCGGTTCCGAGTTCTGCGGCGGCGGCTGCCAGAGCGGTGCTTGCAGCACCGACAAACCGTGCGGCAAGGACGCCGGCGGCAGGGTTTGCACTAACAACTACTGTTGCAGCAAGTGGGGATCCTGTGGCATCGGCCCGGGCTATTGCGGTGCAGGCTGCCAGAGTGGCGGCTGCGATGGTGTCTTCGCCGAGGCCATCACCGCCAACTCCACTCTTCTCCAAGAATGATGATCGATCTTGCTATGGCAGTATTGCAACGACGAATAATCCGTGGCAATCTCATTGCCACCTACGGTTTCCCTTCACTTACTTTTAGAGTACTAGTCCTTAATAATTCTCTAGCTTGCAATATGATGTGCAGGTTACTGCAGCAGAAACAAAATATTGCTGTCGTGCATGCATGGAAATATTGCAGTGAGAAAGTACTGTGTGGCAATATAGGGTGTACTATTGTTGCCGCAAATTAGTTTTCTTGTTATGACCTGTTGTCAGGATGCATGCATGGCTGTTGTAATGTTGGAGTACTTCGTGATTTCGTTGCAATATATTACCATGGTTCTCACGACATTACTCCCTTTGCTCAGTAAAAGTAAAAGTGGTAGTCTTGCATAAGTATTGTTAGATATTTGTACAAATGTTCAAATATTTTGTGTTTAGGTTGCATACTTGAAAACCATAAGTATACATATAGATTAGTTTATAAAAATATTTTCCCAATATGTAGTTCTTTTAGTACTAATAAAATGAATTTTGATACCTCGCTACAACCATAGTTTTAAATAGCAGGCTATGCCAAATAGCGGCACCCTGCTCAAACAACTATAGCGCAGCCATAGCGAGGCTATAGGTTGCTATTTTGTAATTTTATAGAACAATCACACATTAATACTATTTAGTGACACACTGTTCAAACCGATATAGTCGGCTATTTAAAACTTTTATTATAGCCAGTTTCATGAAAACCGGCAGCAAAAATGCCCTCAAATGCCGCAGTTTTCCGAAATGTACGGTCTACAAAAAATATTGAGCACAAAAATAAGTAGGAGGCTGACTAAAATACCTTTTAAAGCTTGTTTAGGAAGATCTGACTGCACGACCAGGATTGGCATCATGGCAATGACCGTGTGCCCCATCGTCACTTCCCGCGTTAAGACCTTCCTCTTCAAGAATGGCAACCCATTACTGTCATTCTCTGTCATATCAACTTCTTTGTTCAAATTCATTCACTTATTATCTCTGGGATGTTCTGGGAGAAATAGTTAGCATCACGGTGATATTTTTTTGTGTACACGCAATACGCTATGATGATTGGGGGTAGTCCCCACACAGTGGGCTACCTCAGTGGCCCTGCGATTGCCGGTGGTGAAGCCAACCATTGTCTCCTTCATCCATACAATGCGGCGAGGAGCTGCACCGCATAGAGGCGTCGCCGCCTGGGCACGACGAGGAGAGGCGATGGGTTGATCCAGAGCATGGGATAAAAATGAGGACAAGTTCAATTAATATTTACTCAAGCCATCTGATGGATTCATATAGAGATGTGATGACTTAGTGGCGGAGCTAGTGCCAAATCTCTGGAGGGGTAATGGGCTGAGGGTGGGCGAAATTATGAGATTTGGGTTATTTTTACTACACTTATGAACCAAATTTTTTTAGGGGCACTTATGGCCCAAATACTAAGGAGTATTAGGAGATTTCTTCATGGGCCGGGGGGTGGGTGGCCCAGGTTGACCCCATGAAGCTCTGCCACTGTGATGACCCAAAGAAGTCATGTAGGGGACCTCCTATTCTCCGACCTATGAGGGGAAACATGGAAATGCACACCCCCCCCCCCCCCCCCCCCCCCCTCGGCAAAGCTGAATTGACCAGACCAACTAGGACAGTGAGAGCTATCGAGCTTGTCTGATGTGTTTTTTTGCTTGGTTTTCCAGCATCTTTTTGTTGCAGAAATGAGGTTTCTGCCAGTTTTTTAGATTTTGGCCCGCTTTCTATTTAAATCTTCATAAAATAAAAAAGGCTCACAGAATTTTTAAAAAACATGAATTTTGAAAAATGCTTCAAACTTTTTAAAAACTTCACCGATTCATCTTTTTTGTTAAATTAATACAAATTGTTCCCAGTTTAAAAAAAATCACCGATTCAAAAAATGTTCGTGAACCTAAAAAACTGTTCCTGAATTTTAGAAAATTGTCCATGAACTTGGAAACTGCCCATGTTTAAAAATTGTTTGTGAATTTTAAAAATGTTTGCGAGCTTCAGTTTTTCCCCAAATTTTTAAAATGGTTGACTATTAAAAATTGTTGTGAATTTAAAAAATTGTTCACCGATTCAGAAAATGCTCGCAAATTCAAAAACTGTTCACAAATTCAAAAAATGTTCATGAATCCAAAAAATATTCACAACTTTGAAAAAAAATGTTTGCTAGTTTGCGAATAACGTTCGTGAATTCGAAAAATGTTCACAACTTTTAAAACATGTCTGTGAATTTGAAAATTGCTCATGATTTTAGAAAAATAAATTATGAGTTGAAAAGTGTTTCATGATTTCATGTTTTTGTTGCAAGTTTTTAAAAAGTTTGGAAATTTGTAAAGAAAATAAATAAAAATGAAGAGAAGAAACATATAAAAATCATAAAAGAAAAATAAAAACATAAAAAGAAAGAATAAATAGAAGAAAAAAAGAAAACCTGCTTCAAGAACTTTCCCAAAACCTTTGGGGAAACCCCGTAATGGGACGACCCATTCAAAGGACGAGGCACCTGGGGGTACGCGATTGATCTCTATTCCCGGACCTACCTACTCGGGGAATAGGATCTACCGTCATGGAGATAGTGCAGTGCTAGCTCACTGAGGAAAGACCAACAGTGTTCAATGTCTTTACAGAGACAACACCACATCAATGATGAACATGATCATCTCTTTTTTCAATGTGCAGTGGCTAAACATATCTAGAATACAGTTAGATGTGCATTTAGTTTGCCATCTATTCCTGTTAGTTTTGATGATCTTCCTAGATGATGTAACAACTTTAATTCGAAGTCTATAAATTAGTGGTTGGTGGTGTAGCGTCCCTTATCTTGACCCTTCCAAAAGCCCTTAATGATGCATGCTTTAGCAATGATTATCCTTCTAACTCTAGTAGCTTAATTTTTTTGTTTCTAATTACATATCATTTAGGGGGAATTGTAGAGAGTAAAAGTTCAAAAAACATAGTGCAATGGAGCAAAGCTACTAGGCCTTGTAGCCAATGTGGGTTTAATTTGGATAATAGGATGTGGTCCTCTTATTATCATATTAGAATGCTGATGGAAGTCTTTTTTGCTTGAAGATGGATATTGTTCGTGCTTTTCTTGTTATTGCTAATGGTGAAGTATGACTTGATGAATGTTTTGTGCCCGTGAGAGCTTATTTAACATGTGAACATTTAGATGATGAATGCAAAATTCATTTGTGATTTACTAAAATTCAATAATTCTCTCCGGAGATCAATAAAAGTATAATAAAAAATAAAATAGCCTAAATCACGCAAAAAAAAGGAAAAAGCTGCGTGTAAGCTCTAGTCAAGTTATTAAGCTATATTACTCAAAAAATATATTAAGCCATATAAAAAAGAATAAATAATATTAGCCCTTAAAGTAAAGAACATAACAAACCTGAATGCACGGCAGATTTCGAAAGTACTTTTAGGGAACAATTGCACAGATTAGAAGATCTAGCAATGGCTGCTCAGCACGTGTGGCTGTCAAAGCTCCCTGTAAATGCATCATGTGTTGTGACCACCGATTTGGTTCGTCCGAGGTAATTGGAATGCAATGTGTTCCTTCTCAAAGAAAAAAGATCTAGCAACGACTATTGTCTGTACCTCATAAGCAACAAAAACATGTGGAATCTGCCTCATCTCTAAAATTGTGGCCGCAAAAATAGTGTTACATGTGTCACCATTGCTCTGTAGGTTGAGCAGGAAAAAGGCTAGTACATGAGAAAAAACTAATAGATTAAAAATGGAATTGCATAAGAACACAAATAGATATTGGTAAGTGTACATAGATAGATAGATAGATAGATAGAGAGAGAGAGAGAGAGACCTTGGCATCTTTTCCTAAATAAAAAGATCAGATAATCGTAAAATGATAAACCTAAGTAGAAATAAACATAGGTGAAGAAGGGACATAATGCACATGATTCCCTAAAAAACATAATGCACATGAGAAATCGATGCCCAAATAGGCAGTACCGAATTCATAGCACGCCCCGCGCCTCGCCGCAAGACGCAGGCAGGCCGCGGGCCACCCTCTTCTTCACGTCATCGGGTCCTCTGCTCCTTCTCTCCACGGAACCATGCCATCGCTGGCCTCCTCATCCTGACCTCCATGGCTCCATCGAGTTGTTGCATGCTCCTCCGGAAAAAAATCTCGACACCGCATCCTTCACGTTGTCGAATCCTCGGCTCCTTCTCTCCACGGACCACGCCGTCGCTGGCCTCCTCCTCCCGACCTCCATAGCTCCAGCCTGCTCCTCCGGAGGAAAGCTCGACACCACATCAACGGTATTGAGCAGATGAATTAATAGTGGAAATTGCATTGTCCAAACCATTTGGTAGCTAACAAACTGGAAAAGTGAGCTCATGGAGGGAGAGATGTAGCACACCAGAGCCATGGATATAGGAGCAGTAAAAGGAATGTCCAGCCGTGGTGAAGGACGAACGGATAATTGGGTGGAGCATGGCCGACGGTCCATGGGGATGAAGAGTCATGCTGAGTATTGGTTTTAATGGCCCAAACGTCCCTTTGGACCCTTCATCAATTTTAGACGTGGGCTACGCGATTCTTCCATTAGTTCCTTCTTGCTAGAGATTATGGAGGAGAGGAAGTGGTGTTGTGCAACGTAAGGTCTTCCGTTTGTTTGTTACGGAGAAGAGAAAGAGCGAAGAAGTGACAGAAGCAGAGACAATTTTTTGCCGAGGTGGCATAAGAAACTAAAGGGAAATTGTCGATTAGCTGACCTCGCTTACATGGCATATGTGATGACATGGATAGGCTGCATGTAAGCAGAAATCAGATAGTGTGGATGGGCTTTTTAGGTATGTAGGATTAGTATCACCAAATACATAACAAAATACACTTTCATACCTATTTAATATTGTAGTTGCACTACCAGAATCGGCAACTTTGTTGAGTGCCAGTGTGTTTGCCGAGTGCATAATGTCAGGCACTCGACAAAGGTCCGTGATACTTACTACAGAAAAAAGCTCAGCAAAGATAGGACACTTGGAAAAGCCATGTTTAGTCGAGTGTTGCCCGCGTGGCACTCGGCGTGGCATTCCTTTGCCGAGTTCCTACCGCGTGGTACACGGCAAAAAAAATATTTATATTTTTCTTCTCCTTTCTTTTATTTCATTTCTTTTGTACACTATTTGTTTTCATTTTTCCTTTGTTCTTTTCTACATTATTTTTCTTATATTTTCTTTCTCCCTCTCTCTTTCCTTTTTAAGACATTAAGTGTATTTTCTAGGCATTTAATGCATATAATTCAGATTTCAAGTACAGGTGTATGAAAAAATGGGCACAAATGGGAAGTAAACGTGTATTTAATTGAAATTTAGTGAATACAAACTGCAAGTGCATAAAAAAGTTGACAATATTGGGTTGAAAAAAATCATGTTTGTTTTCTTTCATCTATGTTTAGGCCTTATCCAAGAAAAGGAAAAGAATTCCAAACATGGGGTGTCAAGACTCGATCCCAAACATGGAGGTTATTGGTTTTTAATTCCAAAAAATGAAAAGAAGTCTGAAAAACATGAACTTGTCATGGTTTCCTCGGATGACACCAATTTATTGTGGTAAAAATTTGAGAATGTTTCACAAAAGTTTTAATGTACACTGCTTAGAAACCGGAATAATATTTGTTACCATTTTGAATATTATTTACTAACTTATGCATCCGCACGAATAGTAATTGTGTATGCGTACTGTGATGAATATTCTTTTCACATATATCATGAGGTCATTAAAGCATATTCCATCAAGGATTTGGTTAAAACTACAGTAGTACCAAATAACATCATTAAATATACAGTAAATATATTTCATATCTATTTAATTAATGTTGTAGTTGTTGATAGTTTTTACTAAAAATGTTGTCAAATTTACACTGTTTGACTTCATACAAAATTCATACGCCTTGTAATTGAGCACAGATTTTCTGGATCCGTCACATCTCAAACATCATCCGGTTCCCCTAAAAAACATCATCCGGACATTAAAGGAAAAATAAATTACCACAAACAGATGACATACATATATACATTCTCAGGCTCATATGTCTACAAATCAAAAGTACACAACCTCGCAAAAGAAATATCATAAGTCCACAAACAATACACAGCCACTATGATAAGGCGAAAACATAAATATATACGAGAAAAATATGTAATCGGCAGTAAAGTCTGAATCAAAGCGTCAGTCTTTCTTGAGGATCCTGATCCCCTTCCAACGAGACTCCATGCAGCTGGAGTCATGGTTCTGCGCGTACACACCAAACTTGAAGTAATGTGAGTCGCCGCCACGGCCATTGACGTGCAGCTTCTGCTTGCCGTCGATGTACACGGTCACCGTCGACGCCTTGACATCGTGGACCACGTTAAGCCGGAACCATCTGTCATAGATGTCGTCTTCCACGACCTGGCGGTCGTAGTACCGCAGCGCACCGTTGTAAACGTGCAGCATGAGGGTGGTGGCTGTCTCGCCGGCGCCGAACACCTGCATGATGGACACTCCGGTCGTGCCTGAGGGGACGTAGCCGTGGCCCTCAAACTGCCACACGCCGGAGCTGTAGTCGTATCCCTGCAGCAGGTAGAAGAATAGCAAAAGCAACCAGTAAGATCTCTGATTTTATGTATGCCCAAATACATATTGAGTAGAAGTAGTAATAGTTGGCACGTACTGCCATTCTGATCTCAGTTCTTGGGCTGGTATGGCTCTGGCGAGCGTGGGGCTTGTCGGAGGAGAGCACCCACAGCTTCCGGACGGTGCCGTCGAAACTGTACCGGGCGCCGCTGGTCTCATCGAACGGCCGCTGCAGCGCAAAGTTGCTCTCGCCGAGCCTCACCGCGGTGAACCCGGCCGTCGGGTCGTTGGTTTTGGGTGCCCGAGCGCCCCTCGCCGCAACGCATGACGACGACGCCAAGAAGATGAGCAGAGACACACTAATCCAAGAGAGAGCGTGAGGAGCCATGTGTGTGTACGTGCGTTATTCTACACGTGTAGCCGTGTAGGTAAATGGCTTGTGATGAACTGCAAGTAACCAAGCTCCCTGCCGAATATATAGTGTTCCTGCAAGCTTAAATAATATTTTCCTGATGCTTACACTAAAGAGGACTTGCCGGACTAAGTGACCATTAACTAATTAGCGTAGTAGCTAATATATTCTTGATGTTTACACTGAGAGGACTTGGCGGACTAACTGATCATTAAATTAGTGTAACATATACCGTCGACTTCACTACGCTAGTGTACTCCTACAAGGTAAGATTGGCGGCTCCGCTGCTTTGCTAATTTGATTTGTTTTGTTTTGTTTTGTTTTGTTAGGCCTGGATTTCACTAAGTGGAGCTGTTTTCTGTATATATGTTGTGAGTGACGATGTTACACTTTGTTGGGTGCTCCGTTGTGTGCTCTTTTCCGAGCATTGGAGTTATATCCCCAGCCGAATCTGATCGCCAATGCCAAAAGTAAACTTCCGGAACACTATCTCAAAAAAAATGCGTAGACAGTTGCACTGAGATGATTTGTCGAACTAATTGGTCACTAATTAAGTAGTGTAACGTATGATCCACTTTGGTGAGCTATAATAATGTGTATATAGTGTTTTCATATTATTTGGTTTGTTTTACTAAGTCTTGATTTGACTAAGTGGAGTTCGTTTTAGAGTTAAATGCACATGCTTTTTTTGCGGGGTAAATGCACATGCATCTGTTACCCTTGCAAACATGGTCTACACCAGGGCAATCCACTTCACCACCCTACATATTCATCATAATTGCAGACATCCTTCAACAACTCATAATCCAAAACAAAAACCCAGACAATGCTTAATCGCGTGGGATAATGTTTGCAAACTAAGAGAATTTGATGGTCTAACAATAAAAGGTATCCATACATAGAATATCTGCATACTCATGAATTTTTTCATTAAATTTCTCCTACCTACCAACAATCCTTGGGTGTGTTGGGCACAACTTCAGCATCCTAATGCCACTTGCACCCAGAATCATGACTCTTTTCTTCCAAATACTATTAACCAACAAATATCTAAACTACAATGGGTTTATTTCGTTACGATGAAAGATGGTCACTACACCGTCTTTGGGCTAGATACCAAACCTGTTTTTCACCCATTCCGTTGGACAAAACAATCTGGGTATCTCAGTCATGTTGAACAATGTAACGCCAAACCTGAGGAATCGCCTAACCCCAAGTGCCTTCCTTTAAATTATAGTTTCTCTTGTCTTAGTTGCATGACTTTCTGTTTGGTGTTAGGCAAGACAAATGTTTCCTCAACAAAGGCGCTCCCTTCTCCACCAAGCACACCTATGGCCTTTTCATGCACGAGGGGTTCATAGATCAAAATGTCGACTTCATCCAGGAGTCTTGGGTATGTGCTCAATAAAGTGAAGGTATTTGTGTAGCTCTTATTCTGCAAGTGCCTCAACAACAAGCTCAACCTCCACCACAAGCATATTGTCGTGTCAAGTTCTTGCCTAAGATGTCAACATCAAACTGAGTCAACAGAGCACATGTTTCTCTATTGTTCCTTTACTGTCAGGATATGGTAACACTTGGGAATTGACCTAAATGTCCAAGATATCAATGGTATTTGGGAATTCCAGCCGCCAATACCTCTGCTCCACCAAGTCTGGAACACCGCTATTCTCAACGCCCATTGAAAGATTTGGGAATGTGCTTGTATTCAATGACATTGATCAAGATAGCTCTACCACATTACAAAACATGTTAAATGACTTCACCCTTTGGTTTCATAGGTTTAGGAAACTAGAACACAAGGACACCACCAATTCTTGGAGGTTATACCTTTCTTCTTGCCTACTTTTGATGATGTAACAAATTGGCCTTGGCCAACTTGAGTAATATTTTTAGTTGGGGACCTCCCCGCCCAACACACACACATGATTCCTCAAAACAAGGCTTCTAAGTATGGTTCAATCTAGTGATTGAACTAAGAAAATGTTCTTCTAAGTCCCTAAATCGCATCACGAGGTTTGTAAACACATGTCTCCTTCTGTAAACTATAGAAGTGTGCCATATCTGACATAATGGGGCTACCAAGACTGGCACATGGCGGTTTTTAAACAATAAATATGAAAAAAAACCTCCTTTACTATGGTTTTGACCAGCCTAAACATTTGATCAATTAAATCAGTTTAATTGTATTCCCTAAATTAAATATTGGATTTAACTTTTGAAATGAACAATTTGATCAATGTACTAGGCGGATGAGTACTACAGTTCTATTTCGCAAATAGCTAAAATAATTAGTTGGTTTTAAAAAGAATTCCAAGAAGACATGAAATTCATAATGTTTTTCAAATAGCAATTCAGTTTTTATTCATCAAATATACATCCATGCTCAAGTTGTCCTTCCGATCATGTGGTGAGTCATGACACATGTTGAGTAGCAAAGGATCAGGCTTCAAATAAGATCTGCTACACATGTACTGATGATTGTCAAGAGATGCAACAATCTGAGGATGGTAGTATTTAGAGAGGTGGAACACTTGATTAAGAGATAGTAAATTGGAGAGCCATTTGAATTTCGATTCTTGAAGAATAGAACAGAGCATGACCACACATACACAAGATTTAAGTAGCCAAACTAGGCAAAATGCTTTGGTGCCATAGGATGTAGGACCACAAAAATTTAGTTAGTTTGACAATGACAAAGCGGGAAGGCGCAACACAGGTGCAAAGTACATTAAGAAAAGTAATTCTCATCAAAAATATTGATGGAAGAATGGATACTTTTGGACAAGGAGGCAGGATATAATGCACAGATAATCACCAAAGCCTATAATTTTGCATGGCAGCGCAAACGGTGATAAAAGAAGTTACTATATGAAATAAATTTGCCATTAAATATAAGTACTTTGGACTAAAGCCTAAAGATACACTTAAATTGGAAGTTTATTTTATCAAAATTTACCATGTTTCTTTGAGATGCATCTTTGGCTACAATGTTATATGTATATTGATTGGCACATAAAATCCAAGCTAGAGATAATATATCCAATAATAGTTAACAATACATGGCTGAAAATGATAGGAAAGGAAAGCATACTCACAATTCTCTGATTGGGCCAAGACCTTTATCTAACATGTGTGCTTATTTGTACAACTCTGCACCTAGTCAACTAGACAATAGAGTTTGTTAGCTCTTTTTACCCTCTATATTTAACATTTAACTAAAAATGCAGGGAAAATATGCAGTATGCCAAGACCTACTGTTTGTTTCGCCTCAAATGTATTTTTTAGTTACCAATATGACAACACATAATACATCTGGACACACAAATGAGCGGGTAATCCAAGCAAATCCATGTTAAAAGCAATCCCGGCAAAACAAAGTCTTGGGCATAGTAATAATATGCTCCCTCCGTCCCAAAATAAGTGTCGCTGATTAAGTACAAACTTCTACTAACTTTGCACTAAATCAACGACATTTATTTTGGGATGGAAGGAGTAGTAAGCATTGAAAATATTTGAGATCTGTAGAGTAAACCAAAGAGATGAATATTTTGAACCATTAATTTGAGAGTACTTGCTATGATACTCACACTACCGGAGGTCTTAACTCGAGCTTATATTGGTGAACCAACATGTGGTTGGATGATTAGAAGGACAGTGGCATCCCCAGCCCACCAGAATTCAAGTATTTTTCTGGATTTATTTCAGGCCTTTCGACAATGTAGGAGACGTTCCCGCCAACTACGAAGGTGTCTGTAATGACTTCGTCAATCTTAAGATGATGTGCCCGCTCAGTTTCTTGGAGGTGATCATAGATGTAGGGAGTATCTGTGTGTATATGGGCATCTGCGTCTGTATTATGTTAAAAAAAACTCGAGCTTATATTCAATTGTACTCTAGCCAATTACTCCCCCGAGAAAAAAAATTGTAGCCAACTACTACTTCGATGGTTCGATCGACTGAACCAAGATGTGGATCAGGCCTGCCTTACCATCGCAATATTCCTAACAACCGACCATTTTTCCTAACAAAGGATATCCGGTGCGAGATGCCACTGCCATATTTTCCATTAACTGGTCACGTGCATGCATTGCTCTCCTCTCCATGCATGTCACGCCCACACGACTCTCAAAACTACATCTAACATCTCGCATCATAGTATGTGCTCTCATGAGAAGTAAGAAAAAAAGATAAGATCTCGATCATATCATGGACGCAGAGCACAACGTTCGCATCGATCAGATGCTATGCACGCGACGTGTCCGTTTGGGTGCTTCTGTGGATGGGGACGACGAGGTGTAATCACATGCGTATGCGTACGTACTAGTCCTAAGTTAGTAGTCTAATAGCTCGCGCTCCATGCATGTCCCATGCAAGCATAAACAGCATATAAACATTACGAATCTTACGTACAGTGCAGTGCCACATCTATCAAGAACGGACCCGGCATCATATCACATCGCATCCATTAACAATCTCCTCGATCAGACGACGATCAGGTTAAGATCGTTGACAATGAGTGAAACACGTGTATGCGCGCAATTGCATGGCAAGAGGTGCCACATCGAATTGGACTGTAACCAGAAGTTCAGAGCGCCTATATAAAGCGGGGATCATCACCTGTTTACTCCACAGACACAAGCACACAACCAGCCCTAGATCGACAAGAGAGGAAGTAAAAAGGAAGAAGATGATGAGCACCAGGGCCCTCGCTCTCGGCGTGGCTGTCGTCCTCGCCTTCGCGGTGACCACGCACGCCCAGAGGTGCGGCGAGCAGGGCAGCGGCATGGAGTGCCCCAACAACCTCTGCTGCAGCCAGTACGGCTACTGCGGCATGGGCGGCGACTACTGCGGCAACGGCTGCCAGAACGGCGCCTGCTACACCAGCAAGCGCTGCGGCAGCCAGGCCGGCGGCGCGGTGTGCCCCAACAACCACTGCTGCAGCCAGTACGGGCACTGCGGGTTCGGCTCCGAGTACTGCGGCGCCGGCTGCCAGGGCGGCCCCTGCCGCGCCGACATCAAGTGCGGCAGCCAGGCCGGCGGCAAGCTATGCCCGAACAACCTCTGCTGCAGCCAGTGGGGTTACTGCGGCCTCGGCTCCGAGTTCTGCGGCGTCGGCTGCCAGAACGGCGCTTGCAGCACCGACAAGCCGTGTGGCAAGAACGCCGGTGGCAGGGCTTGCACAAACAACTATTGTTGTAGCCAGTGGGGATCCTGCGGTATTGGCCCGGCCTACTGCGGTGCAGGCTGCCAGAGCGGCGGCTGTGGCGCTGTATTCGCCGAGGCCATCGCCGCCAACTCCACCTCCACGCTTCTCAAAGAATGATCTCGCCATGGCAGTATTGCAACGACAAATAATCCATGGTAGTCTCATTGCCACCTACGGTTTCCCTTCGGTTACTTTTAGTAGTACTAGTCCTTAATAATTCTCTAGCTTGCAATATGACATGCAGGTTACTGCAGCAGTAACAAAATATTGCTGCAGTACATGCATGGAGATATTACAGTGAGACGTACTGTGTGGCAATGTAGGGTGTGCTATTGTTGCCACAAATTTAATTTTTCTTGTTACCTTCGGTTGTCAGGATGCATGCATCCCGGTTGTAATGTTGAAGTACTTCGTGATTTCGTTGCAATACATTACCATGAGTCTCACATTATTACTCCCCTCGCTTTTGCAGGAAGAATAAGGTTAAAATTTGAAATTTAGACTAGTATAGTATATCTCTACAAATATTTACATTTTTTATGTTTAGGCTGTATACTTGCATATGAATTTCTGTAGGAAAGTACTTTCGCAATATTTAATTCTTTCACTACTAAAAAAATGGACTTTTGACCCCTCCACAATCACAACCGGTTTCATGAAAACCGGCGGTGAAAATGCACCCAAGTGTGGCGGTTTTCCGAGATGAACACACTGCAAAGAAATAACGGGATCGACTAGAATACATTTTTGAGCTCTTTTATGGTACCCTGTATTGAATACAGGCCGTCCAATGGCAAAGATCCAAGGATAGTTAGATATATGTACTGGTGAAACCGGATCAGCAGTATTGCTAGTACTGCGTGTCTCTCGTCCACCGGTATATGTGCTTGCAGTTTATTATGGGGAGATCACAGTCTTCACCCGGCGAGATTGATCAACCTGACCCAGCCGTTCTCCTTGTTAAATCGGTGACTCTCTGCACCTCCGACAGATGCCCCCGGCCGCTCGTCTCCTCTTCGACCGCACGCCTGCCGGCCCGCTGCGCCACCATGATCGTGGACAGATGCTTCTACGGTTATGACGTTATGGCCCGTCGCCATGCACCCCATCATCACCCATAGCATCACGCTTAGTGTGCCTATGCATGGCGGCAGCACATGGCAAACCACCCTGTGTCGCGGACGAGCTCGCCGCCGTTGACGATGAGGTCAGGATACGCCCGAAGAGCTGCGGCTAGGTGAGTGCCTGAGCGTGGTGGAACTGAGGTGGCAGCGACTAATTCATCCCACTCCCCTCAAATCCTGGGGTGGGGCTCCATTCCCTCCAATCTTTTAATGACACCCCTTTCCGTAAGCTTAAGTCTGTTAAAAACTGCCTGTAAGTGTATCATTGCTCGTGGTGGAACCTCGTGCTAGTTCGTGCTAACCCTGTCCTCGCTAGGCTCATGGTCGTCTTTTTTCATTTTACTAGTGCTCTACTTCGGCCGCATCTCGCGGGACGTGGAGCTGCTCATCTACCTTTGATGTGAGATCGACAACCACATCGTGTGCTAGAATGCTCACCCAGGCATATTGCTCGACCTTCTTGTGTCCTGGTCATCACCGCCGTTGTCATCGGCGTGCACGATGGCTCACCAGAGCAATTCCCTTTATGAACAATAATAGTTTTCAACGTAAGTTTTCTGATGAATCAGAGATGTATGTAGTACTATCCTTAAAAATCACGATGGGATCACACATATACTGCTCGCTTCCCAGTAGCAGTATAGGGTACCGTAAAAACCCTCACATTTTTAGCTAGTTGACGAAGAACTGAGTGCATGATCGGTAATGGCATCATGGCAAAGCCAGCGCACCCCACAGTCACTTCGAGTGTTAGAGCCATCCTCTTCTAGAATGGCTACCAATTAGTGTCCTTCCTTGTCAATATCAGTTTCTCTGTTCGTATCCTTTCAGTGTTTTTCTCTCGCATGTGTTAGGACAAATTGTCACCATCACACTGAACATTTCGTCTGTTAGTTGTCAAATTAAGGGCACCTCTAGTTCCTAATTGTAGTCCTATTAGCCGATGCCTGGGAATCTGCCCTCAACTCTCAGAAAATACTATTGTTACTATTGAGAGTTAGATCACTCTAGCAAATTCCCAAAAGGTACTTAAAACCCCCAAGAAAAGGGAGTTCAAAAAAAGGACTCGCAAACTTGCGATAAAGTGCTCACCCTCAATATACCTCGCAAAATGATTTGTTTTGTGGATGAAACTTCCACGCTAATAACCGCTACCTACACCATCTCCTTTCCTTTTGTCGCCGGTGTTGTTAAAATTGTTCCAGCACCAGCAGCCAGCCGCCATGCCGCAAAGCTCCTCTTCAATGCCTAGATTCTTGTTGGGACGCTCCTAATAACCAATTATTTGGAATTTGGAAGTTAAGTTTACGGGATATTTTCGAGTTGCATTAACACAAGATGGGGGGTCGGGGTCGACCAAACTGGAAGGTGGTTTAATTAACTTGGAAATTTTTTTTAACACAGTATAGATGCAAGCGCTCATATATACGTAAATCCACAACTTCTTTTGAAATGGGGACGTGCTGACCCAAGAAGCTCTCACGAGTTTCATCATTTGCTCTTGGATGGGATGCTTGAACCCTCGTGATCAGACCACTCACGTTCAGCGTTAACAAACCACCAGCCGTTGAAACTAGACGAGAAAACTTGAAATCAGTGTTAAATTTACGGTGATAAATAAAGAGAAAAAAGAATAGACCATGTTCAGAGTTACTCAAATCAATCCGATGAATCAGATGACCATGTGACGACCCAAGTTGCCACAGAGCTTTTCATCACTACGGTGGCCGTTTGTAGGTGGGGTGAGAGAGGCTCGAACTCTCGACCTGGATCACTCTCAGCTATGAGATGCGCCACCACCCCACTTGTTGTTTTGCAAGCGATACAAACGATGTTAATTAAGCAACTGGACCATGCAAATCATGGATGGCTCCTGTCTTTTAAAAAAAAATATTCTCGACAAGTACTACGAGACACAGGATTAGTTAGGAGCAAAATGAACGCTGTAACTGAAAAGTGTAATAGTACAAAGCAAGCTCTCAGGCCTGGATTTGTTCAAACCCTTGCTTCAGCAATTCACATATGATCCAGACCAACAACCTGTTCTATCAGTCACACCAACAGACAGCAGGTCATGTTTCAAAGACCACAGGTTTATGACATATCAATATTCAACACACTGGCATCCTGACGATTACTACTAATGATTATCACCGAAAAGACATTGGTTTATGCTCAAATGCTGAAGAAAATAAATTATCGAAAAACCCAGTGTGCGCACACTTGGGTGGCGTGTTATAAAGGGTTTCATTCCAGTTCGAGATAATCTGTAAAAGAGACATGTTGGGAAACAAAGCAACTCTGTACAAGGTGGAGCTGAAAACGAGACTACACAAAACATATCTGTCTAAGTGACATGTTGAGAAACAAAACAAGTCTGTACAATTCATGTCAAGAAAACTGTGCAATTGACAACAGTTCTATCTGTAGCCTTTACATACATTTTTCTTTCTCGTGACTCATAACCATAATCTGCAACTCAGAATCACAGTATGCACTTTGGCAAAAATATATGTAAAGGCTACACATAGAACTCTTGTCAATTGTACAATTTTCTTGATATGAATTGTACAGAATCACAGTATGCACTTTGGTGGTTCATTCATCATGAACCAAACAGGGAGTCACAGACTTGTAGAGCTTCACTAGAACTGCGATCCAGTTCAGAGTGGAGCTACCAACCACCTTTATCTCAAAACAAAAAAGGAAAAGAAAAAAAAAGAAGGAGACCAGGTTCAGACTTGCTCAATTTGCACCTGATGATTCAGGTGTAAATGTGGCGACCCAAGTTGCCACTGAGCGTTTTCATCACAACGATGGCCTTTGGGTGATGTGAGGCTCGAACTCTCAACCTCAGGAGCGTTTTCTAGCGATGCTAACCAACTGCACCACCACCTCTTTGTTGTGTGCTATGCGAAACTGACGCCCTTGTAGGCTGCAGCACCATGCAAATCATGGATTTGGTCTTGTTTCCTGATTTTTATATTGACACGAATACAAATCATGGATGATTTATTTCCTTATATGACTCTTGTTTCCTCGTTATTTATCCTGAGATGTACTGAACTCTGAACACTGAAGTTAGATCTGACAAGTAGATTTCTCTGAACCCTGCTGCTGCTGCCGCCGCGCTCGTGCACTGCCGCTGCCGCCGTTCGAGAGCCCATGCGCGGCCATTACTGTCGCTCGCACGCCCGTGCGTGGCCTTGTTGCTCCTGCTCGTGCCCGTGCGCTCTGGTTGAGTTCAGCTCAGATCCTCTCGGCGGCTGATCCTTACTGTTCTGGTGATTCAGCTCAGATCCTCTCGGTGGCTGCTCCTACTGCTTCAGTGTGAACCAGTCGATCAGGGACCATGCATGAATCCCGTCCGCTACTGATGTTGCTGCTGACTGAAATTGGTTCAGTCGTAACTGGTTGATTGCTTCAGTTTATCAGTCTAGCTAAGAGTTCGTTTTCTGCTAATTGTTTAGCATGGCTGAGTCATATGTGTTTACTTCACTAATTAATAAGAATTGTTTTCTCTTGCCAGCTTCAGCTGCAGCAGCGTCTTGCCTGCATCATATATTTTGTATTATGTTTTTGTGGGCATGTTGGTTCTGAATTTTGGCATCGATGGATAGAATTTCGTGCAAACTATAATGTTGTTGTTCAAGTGTAGGATAATTCGTTTTGATGTCATGTCTCTGTTGTGTGTGCACGTGCAGGTGCCAAAGGCGTCTGATAGAACTCAGGTGAAGGCCAAGGAGGTTTGGCTCTCGGACATGCCACCAGTAACACTCGATGATACCGACGTGCAGATTGTAAGTTCTGTTTCTCCCTATTTGATTCAAGCTTGAAATATTCATGGATGCTATACTTCAGTCAGTAAATGAACAAAACAGGTGGCACTGATCTTTTAGTCAGTTTTCTGTCAATGCCCATGACTTCTGGGGTAACAAGAGTACCACATTTTGCCAACATTTTCAGGTTTGTATGAATAAGGACGAAGTAGTAGTTCATGGGTTATCCCTGATTTTCCCTCTTAGGCGAATATCTAAGCTGAAGATAGTTGGTTGTGTAATTTAGATATCACCTTAGCAACCGCCAAATCTGCTGCTGTTGTTGATTTATTATTATTACTGGTTTCTCATACATAGACAACAACAATTCTAGAATATCATCATCCAATTCTGAGCATATAGGTTTTAGTATTGTCTCTACTTGTGTGCTGGTAGCCTAATACCATCTACCAAAATGTAGTTAGTAGTTACCTATGGGACAATTGCCTTGTTGATGCCGACTGATATGTGATAATTTGCAGTAGAATGTCCAGTAAACACATAGACAGGTATAAGGTGGCATATGTATTTCTTACTTATTTTCTTCATTTTATCACTATAAGAAAAGTATGGATCGCAAGTTCAAAGCCATATCCAATTAGTTTGTCTCTCAAAAATATACAAGGAATGCTAAAGGATGATTTACCCATGGAGGCATGGACCGAGATTGCTTTAATTTGGTCGTACGGAAGATTATGTTTGATGACATCCAAACGGCACAAAAAACAAAACAATTGATAGAAATACATTATCTGGACATGAAATATTGGGTATGTTTTTATATTCATTATATACTTTTTTTCTATATTCTAAATTTTTAATCACCTTTCTAACCAATTATTTTATATACTGATTTTTTAATTGTTTTGGGCTGGAGACTTTTGCTGGTGCGGTGCCCTGCATGGACCCTGGTGGTGCCGTCGGCCGCGGCGCTGCCGCCACCGTCGTTGCAGCAGCTAGGTCGGGAGTAACCGAGCAGGGGAGAAGCATACTGAAGTCTGGATTCTGCTCCTCCCACCGGCCAGTTGAGGGTTGGAGTCGTCGGCCGGCGCCGTCGTAAGGCATCAGCTAAGTTAAAGAATTGGGAATCGGGTTCGTACGGGTGGGCTGCTCTTAGTGCTCTGCCAATTTGGCCTTCAGATTGTTGCCTGCTTAACTTCTTGTGGGATGTATAAGCACAAAAAACAGTGCAAAAAAAATTACAAATGAAATATAATATTTCAAAAAAATGTTCATCACCATAAAAATGATAACCTTTTAAAAAATATTCTTGAATTTTTATTTAAAAAAATACCTCAAAATAAAAAATATTCATGCTTTCAGAACAACCAGAAAATACTTTCATCTGATGAAATGAAAGTGCAGAACTGAAATAGGTATGACGAACATTGTTAGGGTACATCCAAATTTCATGGTCCAAAAAAAAAACTCAGTGTAATCTTATTTCTGGCGTTTGCAAAAACAGGACTAAAAAGTGTTGCATAATGGCACATGGAGCAGATTTTAATTTTTTGCCCCGAGATCTTCTGTCGTCTCCTTTCATTCGTTCTTTCCTTTTCCTTGTCGCTGGGGTCAAAGGGTATGCAAAACTTAATTAGGCACTGTAGAGTTGGCTGTGCAATGGGGGAAAATGACTTTGATGCTTAGCTTGGATGTTTGCTTAGTATGCTTAGGAATTGATGTGGTCCATGTCTGGTCTGTACCGCCCTGTTTTGGTGTTAGGTTGATTTTCCATCAGAGCTGTTCTCGCTGGTTTATGATGCATTGGGTTGCTGTGGGCTAGGTGCACAAGATTTTGTGGACCAAAACATGTGAAAAGCTAATTCGGACGGGTCTTCTGCAAATAATTTTCATCTTCAGACATGCCTTGAGTAGATTATTTAATCATTTTATAAGAATCAATTTAACTTTGTATTGTTGCAGCTTCATTATATATGTACTTACAAGTGCATCTAAAGGTTCAACAATGCAAAAACACCATCAGTCTTGGCTAGATTGACATTGAAAGAAAGATAATGATGAATCATGAACTTCATATAATCCTCGGCCTAGATTGCATGCTCCTTATTTTAAAAACGTTCCTTTGGACTGGTATGCGTGAGCAAGAACCGCAGTATCAATGCGAAGACTTGAAGAAGAAGGTAGTTTTATTGAGCTTACAAGTTACATTTTTTGTGTGTAACATAGTTCTTTTATAGTAAAATTGGATCTCTCTATTGGGTATGGCTTTCTAAATGGCATTCGGTGTAACCTGCCAAATCTCTCCCATGCATAAATGATTTTTCAAAGTATAGCACCCAAATGATTCACCCATGACATGTTCTTGAAATTGATTTGTACTACTGATTATTCAAAACACAAGTGTTAGATTTTGTAGTCTGAAAATATGATAATGACGCCGAGTGAAGAGAGCATGTGTATGATCCATGAACATGATGTGCAACAAGAGATGGTATGACTTCTTCAGAGAACCATCTTGATCCTTCTTTTTTCTTCATAATATTGCCAACCATTGAGATTGTGGTGCGGAAGGTCACCGGCGCTAGAGATTGTGGCACGATTTAGAGGGTTGGCCGGCGAGGGAGGCGGCAACTCGGGTAGGGGGCGATGGGCAAAATATCTCAAAAGCCCGTGGTAACGCACAGACATTCTACTAGTCAATATTCAACATGGCGGCATATAGTTACGCAACGCTTTGAAACTTGACGGATGTTGCATCAAGGGTCACCGTGCCCGAGTAGCGGCAATTTCACTGAACATAGTCTCAGCAACCGCCACACCAGGACCCTTGCAAGCTCCTCTGTAGATAGTCTCTGCAATGTCAACAAACTCTTGCTTGTCTCTGGATACCAATTAAGTTCCAGAATTAAATAGTACTCCAAAGACATTGCGGGGTAACTTATTGCATGTGAATGCCAATTAAGTTTTAAAAATTCGACTTGGGAAATTGAGTGCTGATCTGTGGGCTTGGCAAGGGAAAACACATGGGCTGCACACGGTAAGATCAGCCTACACATTATTGGTTAGACATTCCAGTACTGCCGATTACTAATGATTACCACCGAAAAGATATTGATTTATGCTCAAATGATGAAGAAAATAAATTATGGATTATTGGTTAGACATTCCAGTATTGCCGATTACTAATGATTACCACCGAAAAGATATTGATTTATGCTCAAATGATGAAGAAAATAAATTATGGATTATTGGTTAGACATTCCAGTATTGCCGATTACTAATGATTACCACCGAAAAGATATTGATTTATGCTCAAATGATGAAGAAAATAAATTATGGATTATTGGTTAGACATTCCAGTATTGCTGATCACTAATGATTACCACCGAAAAGATATTGATTTATGCTCAAATGCTGAAGAAAATAAATTATGGAAGAACCCAATGTACACACATTTGGGTGGCGTGTTATAAAGGGTTTCGTTCCGGTTCGAGGTAATCTGTATCAGAGACATGTTGGGAAATAAAACAACTCTGTAGAACATGGAGGTGAAAACGAGACTATATGCCATGCCGTAAAAACCAATTTGCTTCAAGTTAAGAAAATTGTACAATTGACAACAGTTCTATGTGTAGCCTTTACACATTTTCTCTGTCTTGTAACTCATAACCGTAGTCATTTTTTCCCTTTTTTTTGCGACTCCATAATCTGCAATTTTCAGAATCACAGTATGCGTTGTGGCAGCTCACTTACCACGAACCGAACAGCAGCAAATCTCTTTTTTTTTTGCGGGGACAGCAAATCTCTGTTAAAGGAACTACATACAAGTGTGAGAATCCTCCGCCGTCGGTTGCCAACCCGTCAGAGAACATATAAAATCGGAGCATAATTCTGCACTTAGCGTAGACAGTGCCATGAGAACTGAAACAACATGGAGGAATCATCGTAAAGCTAAAGTGTAGTTCTGATAATTCAGACTTCCCCCAGTCCAGTTCAGAGTGGAGCTATGAGCCACCTTTATCTCAAAACAAAAACCAAAAGAAAAAAAAATAGAGACCAGGTTCAGACTTGCTCAATTTCACCTGATGATTCAGGTGCATATGCGGCGACCCAAGTTGCCACTGAGCGTTTCATCACTACGCTGGCCTTCGGGTGATGAGAGGCTCGAACTCTCAACCTATGGCATCTGTTTTAGCTATGCTAGCCAACTGCGCCAGCACCCTTTTGTTTGTGCAATGCGCCATGCAAATCATAGATTTGCTCTTGTTTCCTGATTATTATTGACACGAAACAAATCATGGATGATTTATTTCTTAATAACTCTTGTTTCCTCATTATATTTATCCTAAGATACATCACTTCCATTCCAAGGCAGGGACCTACATCAGTTGAACATTTCTTCGATCATGCACTTGAAAAGGCAAGATGCATATTTTTTCAATTATGTTGGGCGTCCATGGTGAATTCGAGATGGACTTCTTCTTATTGGAGTCAACGTTCAATTTAACCAATCAAGTTCTGCAAAATTCTATACGCAAATACCTCCCGGATTTGTTCAAATCTAAGGTAGTACTCCTATTACCTCCGTCCTAAAATGTCTAACAAATCTAAGACGAATTATTCAGGACGGAGGGAGTAATGGACAGATCAATGCTTCCATTGGTAGATGCAAGAAGAACACAAGAGAAGTGTCATTCTACCAACTTGGTCGTGCCAGCCCTTGGTTCGGCAATTCAGAAACGATCCAAACCAACAATCTGTTTTATCAGTCACACCAACGGACCGCGGGTACTGTTTAAAAGGAGCACAGGTTTATGACATATCAATATTCAAGATACAGACATATACTTACACAACATTTCAGTGAACATAGCAGGCCAGAAATTGTACATAAAAAGCAAGACACGGAACACCTTAACAAAACGATATTTGGTGGAGTAAAATTCTTGTCAGCAATCACCAGAACATCGTAATCATCCGGTTACAGCTAACTCATTAACAATATGAATTTCTTTCTCTAACTCATTAACCATAATCAGAAATTCAGCATCACAGTATGCATTGCGGCATTTCATTCATCGACCCGAAATCCAGAATAGGGAGTCCCAAACTTGTGGAGCTTCAGTGGGACTGCAATCATTTCTTGTGCAGGAGAACTAGTACTGGAGCAACTGGCCTGTTAATCATTTCAAACTTGCAGCTCACCCATGTATCAGCAGGCAAGCTTGACGCAAATGATTCAACAATATCGAGTTCATCCCTACAGATAAGAAAGCGAAGAAGATAAATGGATTCAGTCTTAAATGATAGTTGATTGGAGTTTGATATTAAACAACAAGATTCTGATGTCAAGTTACAAGCAAGTCTATAATCAAATATTATTAATTGCCAAATACCTACACTACGAAAATTTCCTTCGTCATGATGAAGGATGGCCGATCCACCTTCTTCTGGCTACATACTTGGCTTCATCAACTACTGCTTTTCCAAATATTTTCTCTCACTCCACTAAGCCTATTCGGGTATCCTCAATCATGTCTGACAGTATCTAATCAGAGGAATCGCCTAATCCATATGGCCTCCCTCGAATTGCAGTCTCTCTTGTCTTTGTTGCAGGACTTTAGTTTGAGCCTGGTAACGACGGACGCTTCCTCAAAAAAGGCGCCCTTCTCCATCAAGCATGCCTACAACCTCCTCATGCACGAGGAGGCCATAGATCCAAACGCTGCCTCAATCTGGCAAAGCAAGGTGCCAAACAAAGTTAAGGTGTTTGGCTGGCTACTATTCAGCAATCGCCTCAACACCAAGCTAAACCTATTCTTCATGACTCTCAAGCTCCTGCCTGAGATGCCAACTGCACACTTATTCCTCCACTGCCCTTTTGCCACATGGATTTGGCAACGCCTAGGTATCGATCTACACCAACAGGATATCAATACTACTTGGGAGGTGCAACCGCCTATACCTCTACCACCAACAGTATGGCATACCGCACTTCTCAACGCCATATGGAAGATTTGGGATGCAAAGAATGTGTGCATCTTCCGCGGCATTGATCAGCTCCACTACTGTCCGGAATTTGCTAAACAACTTTACTCTGTGGTCGCATCGGTTTACTAAGCTGGCTCACAAGGTAGCCACCGACTCTTCCAGGTTATATCTTTGTTCGTCTACTTCTGATGATGTAACTAACTGGCCTTGGCCATCTATTTCCCCGGCGATTCCTCAAAAAAAGAGTCTATAATAGATAGACACACTGGCAATCAGCAATCACTGAAAAAGCTAACAGCTAGCGATCACTTCGACACAATATTAGCAGTTGCCAACTGATATTTACCTTCCACCCAGATGCCCAGTGTAGACAAGGACACTTATGAGTCCCCCTGAGCCAACAATTCTGCTGGCAGCTTGTAGTGCCAGCTCAGTTGTCTCAGGTACTGTGATTATTTTTTTATCTCCTCCTGGAAGGTAGCCCAGATTGAATGCTACAAGCCTAAAAGTACATGTTCAAGATCATAGTTACTTGAACTGCCAATTTCAGGATAATGGAATCATATAATTAAAACCAATGAAGTAGTAAAAGAAATTCATCACCTGACAGTAGAATCTTTCGGAATAATATCCTCCATTCTACTGTGACATATGCAAAACAATTTGACTAGCTCCCTCTGCAACAAGAAAAGTCAGACAGCACATGACACAAAGTGAGGTACCCTGAAACTAATATGGGCCGTCAATTTCTCCCGATCCAATGGTGATCGTGATTTGGTACTCCACCACTAGTCAGACGGAGTACTAACTAAAAAAGTCACGGAGTACCTTGATCCAAGGGGCAAAACTGTAATCATAACAAACCTTTTTTGGATCTTTTTTCTCCCACCGGTAACCTCCGAGTATTCAGCATCTAAACAAGTCATTCGTTTTTACCAAACCCCATTTTATTCATGGCGGCCGGAGCTTGGATTGCCGGCCACCACCACGGCACCACCACCCTGGGGTTGGAGCGACTTGCATGCTGTCCCAAGGCAGCTTCTGCATGTCCGTAGTGGGCGAGGAGCCGGGGATGAACCTGAAAAAGATCGACGCCGTTCAGGTCCCCATGGCTGATCGTTTCCTGGGAGAAATTTAAGTTGGATGTATGAACGAATTAGTAGAAAAATGTCTCGCCTGCTATTTCATCACAGCCATACTCGGATTGCCGCCCACCACCACGGCACCACCACCCTGGGGTTGGAGCGACTTGCATGCTGTCCCAAGGCAGCTTCTGCATGTCCGTAGTGGGCGAGGAGCCGGGGATGAACCTGAAAAAGATCGACGCCGTTCAGGTCCCCATGGCTGATCGTTTCCTGGGAGAAATTTAAGTTGGATGTATGAACGAATTAGTAGAAAAATGTCTCGCCTGCTATTTCATCACAGCCATACTCGTTCTACAAATTATTCTATCTAGTTCATCTACACATGAATTAACAACTTCAGTAGTATTCGGGAGCAATCAATTGAGGACGAATCTGCTGCCCCTGGTTTCATCTGTACTCCTAGTTTTCCTGATCCAGACGTCAGCACATGAGAAATCAATCTCAAGCAAGCGTCACGAAGACAAATCAATCAGCACGCCCAGGGCAACACGATATGCCATACGAGCCACGGAGTTGAGCGATCGGTGCTGGAGGGCAGAGCAGCGTGCGGCGGAGAAGTGTATCCGGCTGAAGGCGGCACCGCCACTCTTCCAGGATTTTCTTCTTCTGGTAGCTGAATGATCGGGACGGTAGCCACCAGAGGATGAAAAAAAAACAAATTACCCTTGAAGAAATGACTAAACAGCCCTTGACCATGGACGGCCAGATATGCTTAGTACTCCGGTGTATGGTTTTGGAGTACCAGGGTAGCTCCACATGACAATGCAGAAGTGATATCGGTGATCTTATGTGAGTATTTCTACAACATAATAATCGTTCCCAAAGGAAACTAATAAGAGAAACCACATATGGTAATCCCCACTCAAACCAGCAACAATTTGTACCGTTTTCTGCAGTTGCATACCTCATGGCTGTCGACGGCCATTTTCAGAAAAGAGGAAGTGCTATCTATCGCGGACTCTTGGATGTCCAGTCCATAGACACGCCCTCGCCCGCTTTCATCAGCCACCATCTTGAGCAGAGCGAGCGTATCGTTGCCATTCCCGCAGGTGGCATCAACCACTGCATCTCCTTTCCCAACGATACTTCTCCACACCCTACTCAGACAAGAACGCTAGAATTAGTAACCTCAAGACCGCCCAAAAAATAGCTTAAAACACATCTTGCTTGAACGAATTCTGCAAAGGAATCCACATGATTTTTTAACTTCCAAGGGCTGTAAACTGGGACATACGTACATAGCACTAACACATCATTTGAGAATGCTGCCCTGCTAGAAGGTGATTCAGGCGTTTAAGGCCAACTCCACCGCGCGACCCTATCCTGTCCGCCCCCGTCCGTTTAGGATAAAAGGGACAAACGAGACGGCCCAGCGCGCGGGCGCAAACGGACTTTTGTCCGCTTTGTGTCCGCTTTCGACCCATCCCCGGCCCAAAGTTGCACCGGTTTTGGGGTGAAACGGACAGCGCGCGGACGGGCGGGACGCGCGCGCTTGTCCTCCCCTGGCCTCGCCTGTCGGTGGGAGAAACCAACCCCCCCGGCCATTTGGCGCATTTCCCCCAAACCCTCCCACGTCCCTCCAGCCCCCCCGTGGCCTCCCGGCGGTGGCTTTCCTTGGCGGTTTTCAGGTTCAACTCTTTGGCGGGCGGGTCGACGACCAGGTCCGCCCCCCGCGGAACTGGCGGGCGTCGGCCCATTGGTTTTTCTCCGCCCTCTCTCCCGTCCATGGCCGATGCCCCACCGAGTTCCGGCGGCCTGGCCGTCGACCCGCCCGCAAAGGTGAAGAAGAAGGCGCCAAGGAAGCCACGGTCGGAGTGCACGCCGGAGGAGATCGCCAAGTTGGACGCGGAATCGCGAAGAGGAGGGAACGGAGAGCGGTCGTCAAGGTCAATGCCGGCGGCCAAGTTCGCCGCCAGCGCGAGGAGCTGGAGGCGCGCGGCGCAAGGCCTCTGCCGACGAGAAGGAGGACCTCGTCAACAAAGCGCACGCCCCATCCTCATGCTTGGCAGGGCCGTCCGGCCGGGTTCCCTGCAGCGGCCGTCGGCCCGGCGAGCACAGGCTCGTCGGTCGCCCGCTACGCACTTGCCAGTCGCCGACGTCGCGCGCCGCGCCCATGTCGCCCGGCTTTCCTCCGCCCAAGGCACGACGGCCAGACCCGTTTCTCGGCGTCGCCGGACGTGGGCTTGTTCGCGCCGTCACACACGCCCCGCGGCCGTCATCGACCTCAACGTCACGCCTGGGTCCAGCAGCGGCGGGCGGCCGTCCGTCGAGATGCAAAGAAAGCAGGCGGCGTGCACCGTTCACGGGCACCATGCCGGCCCCGCGTGTTGTTTGACGGAATGCCAACCTCAACGCCGACGGTCGACGACCCCTTCTACAACCAGTACATGGAGGACGTGATCTTCCAGGGTGGGCATGGCCGTGCCTACGACCCCGAGGAGACCCAAAGTCAGGATGGCCGCGCCCAGTACGTGCCCGATGAGAGGCCGACGACCGTGCTGACTACGACCATGGTGATTCGTGGCATGAAGACGATGACATCTATGTCGAAGGTGAAGATGAAGATGAAGCCAATGATGTTGATATTAGTGGCGCTCCATTGTTCATAGACGAGCTCACCCAAAGAGCGGAAGCACAAAAGAAGCGGAAGAGCATTCGCACCGGTTCATATACACAAGATGAGGACAAGTTGATTTGCCAATGTTGGATGGAGATTAGCCAAGATCCAAGGACCGGCGCGCAACAAAAGGGCATTGTTTTTTGGACGAGAGTCCACAAAACATTCCATGAAAGGAAGATGTTTGAGCCCTACCAAATTACAAGCAACCGTGGCATCGGTTCGATAAAAAGATGGTTGTTCATCCAACAAGAGTGCAACAAGTATTGTGCCGCATTTGAGAGCGTTGAAGCACGGCCCGTGAGTGGTCTCGGCGTTGGGGACATGGTATGCTCTTCTCTTTCTAGCCCTTTCCTTGCTACGGCCATGATACTTCGGCCGTGTATATGTTTGCATGTTCACTTGTTGTTGATCATGTGGTGTAGGCATTTCAATCTTTGGAGGCATTCAAGGCCCGGCACAATGACAAGCCATTCACTCTTACGCATTGTTGGACGCTCATCAACAATTGCCCTAAGTTCAAGGATCAATACCGTGAACTTCAAAGGAAGAGAGGCAAGAAAACGGCCAAGTTCGCCGGAGGTGGGGATGGCGAGGCGTTGAAGAGGCCGAGGGGCAAGACCAACTCCAAGGTGGACGACATACGTGACGCCTCAACCATGGCCTTGCATGAGACTTTGCATGGCATGATGTCACATAAGGATGTGAGGGACGAAGAAGAAGCGGCAAAGCAAGGACGAGCAAATGAAGCAATACCTAGACCTCCAAAGACAGAAGCTTGAGATGGAGGAGGCGGCCAAGAAGAGGAAGATAGACATGGAGGAGGCGGCCCGGCAAAGGCAGCTCGACATGGAAGAGGCCGCCCGGCAAAGGCAGCTCGACATCGAGGCCGACAACGTCAAGGCCAGGCAGAGGCAGCTCGACATCGAGGCCACCAATGCCGCCACCAAAGCGAAGGAGGTGGCCCTTGCGATCATGAGCGTGGACTTGTCGAAGATGAGCGACAAGACGAGGGCCTGGTTCGAGGCCAAGCAGAAGGAGATGCTCGACGCCGAAGGCCTGAACTAGGTCGTCCGATCGGCGTGGCCGTTCTTTTTGGAGGCAGGCATGGGTGCCGCCCGCCCGCTGGGCCGCTGGCAGTGTGCCGGCGAAAAAACATTCACTTTGGAGGCTGGCTGTGTTGCCGGCCACTGGCTGTGTTGCCGGCGAGGACAACTATTCATTTTGGAGGCTGGCTGTGTTGCCGGCCGCTGGCTGTGTTGCCGGCGATGGTCGTGTAGGGCGCTGGCTTTGTTGCCGGCGTGATGAACTGAGGTCGTGAACTGGGGCTTGACATTTGAAACGTCCTTTTTTTAAATAGACGCGGACAGGATGGGGCAAAAGGATGCGTCGGCGCGGTGGGCGCACGGCCACCGCATCCCAGGACAGGCCCGGACACGACCCCAAATCCCTACCCAAAGGGACAAAAACAGGACAAAACGGACGTCCGTTTAGGGTCGCGCGGTGGAGTTTGTTGGAAATATGCCCTAGAGGCAATAATAAATTGATTATTATTATATTTCCTTGTTCTTGATAATCGTTTATTATCCATGCTAGAATTGTATTGATAGGAAACTCAGATACATGTGTGGATACATAGACAACACCATGTCCCTAGTAAGCCTCTAGTTGACTAGCTCGTTGATCAATAGATGGTTACGGTTTCCTGACCATGGACATTGGATGTCGTTGATAACGGGATCACATCATTAGGAGAATGATGTGATGGACAAGACCCAATCCTAAGCCTAGCACAAGATCATGTAGTTCGTATGCTAAAGCTTTTCTAATGTCAAGTATCATTTCCTTAGACCATGAGATTGTGCAACTCCCGGATACCGTAGGAGTGCTTTGGGTGTACCAAACGTCACAACGTAACTGGGTGACTATAAAGGTGCACTACGGGTATCTCCGAAAGTGTCTGTTGGGTTGGCACGAATCGAGACTGGGATTTGTCACTCCGTGTAAGCGGAGAGGTATCTCTGGGCCCACTCGGTAGGACATCATCATAATGTGCACAATGTGATCAAGGAGTTGATCACGGGATGATGTGTTACAGAACGAGTAAAGAGACTTGCCGGTAACGAGATTGAACAAGGTATCGGGATACCGACGATCGAATCTCGGGCAAGTATCGTATCGATAGACAAAGGGAATTGTATACGGGATTGATTAAGTCCTTGACATCATGGTTCATTCGATGAGATCATCGTGGAACATGTGGGAGCCAACATGGGTATCCAGATCCCGCTGTTGGTTATTGACCGGAGAACGTCTCAGTCATGTCTGCATGTCTCCCGAACCCGTAGGGTCTACACACTTAAGGTTCGATGACGCTAGGGTTATAAAGGAAGTTTGTATGTGGTTACCGAATGTTGTTCGGAGTCCCGGATGAGATCCCGGACGTCACGAGGAGTTCCGGAATGGTCCGGAGGTAAAGATTTATATATGGGAAGTCCTGTTTTGGTCACCGAAAGAGTTTCGGGGTTTATCGGTAATGTACCGGGACCACCGGGAGGGTCCCGGGGGTCCACCAAGTGGGGCCACCTGCCCCGGGGGGGCCACATGGGCTGTAGGGAGTGTTCCTTGGCCTACATGGGCCAAGGGCACCAGCCCCACTAAGGCCCATGCGCCTAGAAGGGGAGAGGGGGCAAACCCTAAGGGCAGATGGGCCCTAAGGCCCATATACCCTGCGCCTCCCTCTCCTCCCCCTTGTGGCCGCCACCCCTTGGCCATCTAGGGCTGCCGCCCCCCCTAGGGGTGGGAACCCTAGAGGGGGCGCAGCCTCCTCCCCTTCCCCTATATATATGAGGCCTAAGGGGCTGCCCACAACGCACGCGATTCGATCTCTCGTTGGTGCAGCCCTGCATCTCTCTCTCCCTCCTCTTCTGTGGTGCTTGGCGAAGCCCTGCAGGATTGCCACGCTCCTCCATCACCACCACGCCGTTGTGCTGCTACTGGATGGAGTCTTCCTCAACCTCTCCCTCTCTCCTTGCTGGATCAAGGCATGGGAGACGTCACCGGGCTGCACGTGTGTTGAACGCGGAGGTGCCGTGCGTTCGGCACTTGGTCATCGGTGATTTGAATCACGACGAGTACGACTCCATCAACCCCGTTCACTTGAACGCTTCCGCTTAGCGATCTACAAGGGTATGTAGATGCACTCTCCTTCCCCTCGTTGCTAGTCTCTCCATAGATAGATCTTGGTGATACGTAGGAAAATTTTGAATTTCTGCTACGTTATCCAACAGTGGCATCATGAGCTAGGTCTATTGCGTAGATTCCATGCACGAGTAGAACACAAAGTAGTTGTGGGCGTTGATTTTGTTCAATATGCTTGCCGTTACTAGTCTTATCTTGATTCGGCGGCATCGTGGGATGAAGCGGCCCGGACCGACCTTACACGTACTCTTACGTGAGACAGGTTCCACCGACTGACATGCACTAGTTGCATAAGGTGGCTAGCGGGTGTCTGTCTCTCCTACTTTAGTCGGATCGGATTCGATGAAAAGGGTCCTTATGAAGGGTAAATAGCAATTGGCATATCACGTTGTGGTTTTTCGTAGGTAAGAAACGTTCTTGCTAGAAACCCATAGCAGCCACGTAAAACATGCAAACAACAATTAGAGGACGTCTAACTTGTTTTTGCAGGGTATGCTATGTGATGTGATATGGCCAAAAGGATGTGATGAATGATATATGTGATGTATGAGATTGATCATGTTCTTGTAATAGGAATCACAACTTGCATGTCGATGAGTATGACAACCGGCAGGAGCCATAGGAGTTGTCTTAATTTATTTATGACCTGCGTGTCAACATAAACGTCATGTAATTACTTTACTTTATTGCTAACCGTTAGCTGTAGTAGTAGAAGTAATAGATGACGTGACAACTTCATGGAGACACGATGATGGAGATCATGATGATGGAGATCATGGTGTCATGCCGGTGACGATGATGATCATGGAGCCCCAAGATGGAGATCAAAGGAGCTGTATGATATTGGCCATATCATGTCACTATTATTTGATTGCATATGATGTTTATCATGTTTATACATCTTATTTGCTTAGAATGACGGTAGTAAATAAGATGATCCCTCATTAAAATTTCAAGAAGTGTTCTCCCCTAACTGTGCACCGTTGCTACAGTTCGTCGTTTCGAAGCACCACGTGATGATCGGGTGTGATGGATCCTTACGTTCACATACAACGGGTGTTGACGAGCCTAGCATGTACATACATGGCCTCGGAACACAGCAAAACACTTAGGGTTAACTTGACGGGCCTAGCATGTACAGACATGGCCTCGGAACACAGAAGACCGAAAGGTCGAGCATGAGTCGTATAGAAGATACGATCAACATGAAGATGTTCACCGACGTTGGCTAGTCCGTCTCACGTGATGATCGGACATGGCCTAGTTGACTCGGATCATGTAATCACTTAGATGACTAGAGGGATGTCTATCTAAGTGAGAGTTCAGAAGATGAACTTAATTATCCTGAACATAGTCAAAAGGATTTTGCAAATTATGTCGTAGCTCACGCTATAGTTCTACTATTTAGATATGTTCCTAGAGAAAAATTAGTTGAAAGTTGATAGTAGTAGTTATGCGGACTAGGTCTGTAAATTGAGGATTGTCCGCATTGCTTCTTAGAAGGCTTACGTCCTTAATGCACCGCTCAGTGTGCTGAACCTCGAACGTCGTCTGTGGATGTTGCGAACATCTGACATACACATTTTGATAACTACGTGATAGTTCAGTTAAACGGTTTAGAATTGAGGCACCGAAGACGGTTTTTGAAACGTCGCGAAACATATGAGATGTTTTGAGGGCTGAAATTGGGATTTCAGGCTCGTGCCCACGTCAAGAGGTATAAGACCTCCGACGTTTTTTCTTAGCCTACAAACTAGGGAGAAAAGCTCAATTGTTGAGCTTGTGCTCAGATTGTCTGAGTACAACAATCATTTGAATCGAGTGGGAGTTGATCTTCCAGATGAGATAGTGATGTTTCTCCGAAGTCATTACCACCAAGCTACTAGAGCTTCGTGTTGAACTATAATATATCAGGGATATATATGATGATCCTTGAGATATTCGCGATGTTTGACACCGCGAAAGTAGAGATCAAGAAGGAGCATCAATTGTTGATGGTTCGTGAAACCACTAGTTTCAAGAAGGGCAAGGGAACAAAGGGATACTTCATGAAACGGCAAATCAGCTGCTGCTCTAGTGAAGAAACCCAAAGTTGAACCCAAACCCGAGACTAAGTGCTTGTGTAATAAGGGGAATAGCCACTGGAGCAGAATTACCCTAGATACTTGGTAGATGAGAAGGCTGGCAAAGTCGATAGAAGTATATTGGATATACATTGTGTTGATGTGTACTTTACTAGTACTCCTAGTAGCACTAGGGTATTAGATACCGGTTCGGTTGCTAAGTGTTAGTAACTCGAAATAAAAGCTACGAAATAAACGGAGACTTGCTAAAGGTGAGCTGACGATATGTGTTGGAAGTGTTTCCAATGTTGATATGATCAAGCATCGCACGCTCCCTCTACCATCGAGATTGGTGTTTGCGTTGAGCATAGACATGATTGGATTATGTCTATCGCAATACGGGTATTCATTTAATGAGAATAATGGTTACTCTGTTTATTTGAATAATACCTTCAATGGTCTTACACCTAAAATGAATGGTTTATTGAATCTCGATCGTAGTGATACACATGTTCATGCCAAAAGATAGTAATGATAGTACCACCTACTTGTGGCACTGCCACTTAAGTCATATCGGTATAAAACGCATGAAGAAGCTCCATGTAGATGGATCTTTGGACTCACTCATTTTTGAAAAGTTTGAGACATGCGAACCATGTCTATTGGTGTGTATGCATGAAGAAACTCCATGCAAATGGACCGTTTGGACTCACTTGTTTTTGAATCACTTGAGGCATGCAAATCATACCACATGGGCAAGATGACTGAAAGCCTCGGTTTCAGTAAAATGGAACTAGAAAGCAAATTGTTGGAAGTAATACATTTTGATGTGTGCAGTCCAATGAGTGCTGAGGCATGTAGTGGATATCGTTATGTTCTTACTTCACAGATGACTTGAGTAGATGTTGAGTATATTTACTTGATGAATCACGAGTCTGAATTATTGAAAGGTTCAAGTAATTTCAGGGTGAAGTTGAAAGATCGTCGTGACAAGAGGATAAAATATCTATGATATGATCATAGAGATGAATATCTGAATTACGAGTTTGGCACAGAATTGAGACATTGTGGAAATTGTTTCAAAAAACTAATACAGCCTGGAACACCATAGTGTGATGGTGTGTCCGAACATCATAACTGCACCCTATTGGATATGATGCATACCATGATGTCTCTTATCGAATTACCACAATAGTTTATGGGTTAGGCATTGGAGACAACCACATTCACTTTAAATAGGGCACCACGTAATTCCGATGAGATGACACCGTATGAACTATGGTTTAGAGAAACCTAAGCTGTCATTTCTTAAAAGTTTGGGGCTGCAACACTTATGTGAAAAAGTTTCAGACTGATAAGCTCGAACCCAAAGCGGATAAATGCATCTTCATAGGACACCCAAAACAGTTGGGTATACCTCCTGTCTCAGATCCGAAAGCAATAAGGGATTGTTTCTAGAATCGGGTCCTTTCTCGAGGAAAAGTTTCTCTCGAAAGAATTGAGTGGGAGGATGGTGGAGACTTGATGAGGTTATTGAACCGTCTCTTCAACTAGTGTGTGGCAGGGCACAGGAAGTTGTTCCTGTGGCACCTACACCAATTGAAGTGGAAGCTTATGATAGTGATCATGAAACTTCAGATCAAGTCACTACCAAACCTCATAGGATGACAAGGATGCGTTCTACTTCAGAGTGGTACGTAATCCTGTCTTGGAAGTCATGTTGCTAGACAACAATGAACCTACGAGCTATGGAGAAGCAATGGTGGGCCTGGATTCCGATAAATGGCTCGAGGCCATAAAATCCGAGAGAGGATCCATGTATGGAAACAAAGTGTAGACTTTGGCAGAACAGCTCGATGGTCGTAAGGCTGTTGAGTACAGATGGATTTTAAAAGGAAAACGGACAATGATGGTAAATGTCACCATTAAGAAAGCTCGACTTGTCGCTAAGATGTTTTCTGACAAGTTCAAGGAGTTGACTACGGTGAGATTTTCTCACTCGTAGCGATGCTAAGAGTCTGTTGGAATTATATTAGCAGTCACTGCATTATTTATGAAATCTTGCAGATAGGATGTCAAAACATTGTTTCCTCGACGATTTTTGAGGAAAGGTTGTATGTGATACAACCGGAAGGTTTTGTCAATCCTGAAAGATGCTAATAAGTATGCAAAGCTCCAGCAATCCTTCTGAGGACTGGAGTAAGCATCTCGGAGTTGGAATGTACGCTTTGATGAGATGATCAAAGATTTTGGGTTTATATAAAGTTTATGAGAAACTTGTATTTCCAAAGAAGTGAGTGGGAGCACTATAGAATTTCTGATGAGTATATGTTGTTGACACATTGTTGATCAGAAATGATGTAGAATTTCTGGAAAGCATATAGGGTTATTGGGAAAGTGTTTTTCAATGGAAAGCCTGGATTAAGCTACTTGAACATTGAGCATCAAGATCTATAAGGATAGATCAAAACGCATAATGGTACTTTCAAATGAGCACATACCTTGACATGATCTTGAAGGTGTTCAAGATGGATCAGTCAAAGGAGTTCTTGCCTGAGTTATAAGGTATGAAGTTAAGACTTAAAGCTCGACCACGGCAGAATAGAGGGAAAAGACGAAGGTCGTCCCCTATGCTTAAGACGTAGGCTCTACAGTATGCTATGTTGTGTACCGCACCTGAAGTGTGCCTTGCCATGAGTCAGTCAAGGGGTACAAGAGTGATCCATGAATGGATCACAGGACAGCGGTCAAAGTTATCCTTAGTAACTAGTGGACTAAGGAAGTTTCTCGGTTATGGAGGTGGTAAAAAGAGTTTGTCGTAAAGGGTTACGTTGATGCAAGCTTAACACCTATCCGGATAGCTCTGAGTAGAGATACCGGATGCATATAATGGAGCAACAATTTAGAATAGCTCCAAGTAGAACAGTTATTTGGAATAGCTCCAAATAGAGCGTGGTAGCTACATCTAGGAGATGACATAGAGATTTGTAAAGCACACACGGATCTGAAAGGTTCGGACCCGTTGACTAAAACCTCTCTCACAAGCAACATGATCAAACCTAGAACTCATTGAGTGTTAATCACATAGTGATGTGAACTAGACTACTGACTCTAGTAAACTCTTGGGTGTTAGTCACATGGCGATGTGACCTGTGAGTGTTAATCACATGGCGATGTGAACTAGATTATTGACTCTAGTGCAAGTGGGAGACTGTTGGAAATATGCCCTAGAGGCAATAATAAATTGATTATTATTATATTTCCTTGTTCTTGATAATCGTTTATTATCCATGCTAGAATTGTATTGATAGGAAACTCAGATACATGTGTGGATACATAGACAACACCATGTCCCTAGTAAGCCTCTAGTTGACTAGCTCGTTGATCAATAGATGGTTACGGTTTCCTGACCATGGACATTGGATGTCGTTGATAACGGGATCACATCATTAGGAGAATGATGTGATGGACAAGACCCAATCCTAAGCCTAGCACAAGATCATGTAGTTCGTATGCTAAAGCTTTTCTAATGTCAAGTATCATTTCCTTAGACCATGAGATTGTGCAACTCCCGGATACCGTAGGAGTGCTTTGGGTGTACCAAACGTCACAACGTAACTGGGTGACTATAAAGGTGCACTACGGGTATCTCCGAAAGTGTCTGTTGGGTTGGCACGAATCGAGACTGGGATTTGTCACTCCGTGTAAGCGGAGAGGTATCTCTGGGCCCACTCGGTAGGACATCATCATAATGTGCACAATGTGATCAAGGAGTTGATCACGGGATGATGTGTTACAGAACGAGTAAAGAGACTTGCCGGTAACGAGATTGAACAAGGTATGGGATACCGACGATCGAATCTCGAGCAAACATACTGATAGACAAAGGGAATTGTATACGGGATTGATTAAGTCCTTGACATCGTGGTTCATCCGATGAGATCATCGTGGAACATGTGGGAGCCATCATGGGTATCCAGATCCCGCTGTTGGTTATTGACCGGAGAACGTCTCGGTCATGTCTGCATGTCTCCCGAACCCGTAGGGTCTACACACTTAAGGTTCGGTGACGCTAGGGTTGTAGAGATATTAGTATGCGGTAACCCGAATGTTGTTCGGAGTCCCGGATGAGATCCCGAACGTCACGAGGAGTTCCGGAATGGTCCGGAGGTAAAGAATTATATATAGGGAAGTCCTGTTTTGGTCACCGAAAGAGTTTCGGGGTTTATCGGTAATGTACCGGGACCACCGGGAGGGTCCCGGGGGTCCACCAAGTGGGGCCACCTGCCCCGGGGGGGCCACATGGGCTGTAGGGAGTGTTCCTTGGCCTACATGGGCCAAGGGCACCAGCCCCACTAAGGCCCATGCGCCTAGAAGGGGAGAGGGGGCAAACCCTAAGGGCAGATGGGCCCTAAGGCCCATATACCCTGCGCCTCCCTCTCCTCCCCCTTGTGGCCGCCACCCCTTGGCCATCTAGGGCTGCCGCCCCCCCTAGGGGTGGGAACCCTAGAGGGGGCGCAGCCTCCTCCCCTTCCCCTATATATATGAGGCCTAAGGGGCTGCCCACAACGCACGCGATTCGATCTCTCGTTGGTGCAGCCCTGCATCTCTCTCTCCCTCCTCTTCTGTGGTGCTTGGCGAAGCCCTGCAGGATTGCCACGCTCCTCCATCACCACCACGCCGTTGTGCTGCTGCTGGATGGAGTCTTCCTCAACCTCTCCCTCTCTCCTTGCTGGACCAAGGCATGGGAGACGTCACCGGGCTGCACGTGTGTTGAACGCGGAGGTGCCGTGCGTTCGACACTTGGTCATCGGTGATTTGAATCACGACGAGTACGACTCCATCAACCCCGTTCACTTGAACGCTTCCGCTTAGCGATCTACAAGGGTATGTAGATGCACTCTCCTTCCCCTCGTTGCTAGTCTCTCCATAGATAGATCTTGGTGATACGTAGGAAAATTTTGAATTTCTGCTACGTTATCCAACAGAGTTGGCCTAATTTCAGCAATGGAGCGGAAGCAGGGTTAAGTTAGGCGGGGAGTAGCGAGTACCTACGCGTGGGCTACCTCGGTGGCCTTGCGCTTGCCGGCGACGAAGCCCGCCACCGCCTCCTCCACCCCTGCAAACCAATCTCGGTCACGACATCGCACGGCGGGCACGCGTCATTTAAGGGGAAAATAAATAGATAATACGAACCTGCGACGACGAGCGGGTTCGCGAGCTGCGCGGCGGAGAGGGAGAGGTGCCGCCGCTTGGGCAGAGGGGACGGCTGAATCTGGGGATTCGTTGGAGAGGGGATGGAGTTTGGGAGCGGCGGAGGAGTAGGGAGAAAGGAGGGCACAGCAGTGATGGCGAAGGCATGGCTGCTACGCTGGCGGCGGCTGAACCCCGGTGTAGGGGGAGAAAAAAGATAGACCAGGTTCAGATTTGCTCGATTCACACCTGATGATTCAGGTGGAGATGCGACGACCCAAGTTGTCGCTGAGCGTTTCATCATCAGATGGCCATTTTTTTATGGTGGGGCGAGAGAGGCTCGAACTCTCGAGTTCAGGATCGCAAGCTTAGAGCATCTCCCAACAGCCGTGCAACGCGTCGCGTGCTAAAAGTTGCGATACAGCGCCGGGTTAGCCAGCTTTTACGCGCAGCGATGCGCTGGCTCCAGCGGCCGCCGCAAATTAAAGCGCGCTCGCGCCGCTTCAGCAGGCGCGCTATATTTCAGTTTTTTCTACTACATATTTGGTTTCGTAGATAGTTCTTCTACTACATATTTAGTTTCGTAGATAGTTCCGAGACGGAGCCGCATGCCGTCGCCCGACCGAATCTCGGCGGAGTAGGTGTCGGACGGAAGCACGCGGACGCCGCGGTAGCCCGTACCTCCCCGGCGCCGAGGCGGCATCGTGGCGCAGTGGTGGCGTGTCGGCGGCAGAGCGCGGCAAGGGGCGATGGAGAGACGGAGAGAGCGGCAAAGGGCGATGGAGAGAGCGGCGGAGGCGCTTCAATTTATAGGCGCGCTGGATGCGGCGCGCCAAATGTAGCGCGCGAGCGGCCGCCTTTTTCCGCGCGTGCAATCGTTTCCCGCGCGCGGTAGTTTCGCGCCACCGCTAGAGCGCGCGTAAACGTCTCACGCGCTATAAAGCCAATTTACCGCGCGCGCGCGACTGTTGGAGATGCTCTTAGCTATCGCTAGCCAATTGAGTCACCATCCCTTTGTGTTTTAGATGGGAAACAAACATCATTGTTAAATAAGAGCATTATCAACCCACGTTTCGGACCGTTGCCACGCCCATTCCTGACTACACGAATCCCTCTCCTGCTACCGTGCGGTTTTCCGCCCTAAAAGATCAGCGCCGCTCTAAAGCACTAGTGTCGCATTCGTGCTGGCTTAGAGTGGCACGACCTCTCACCGTGCGTCGCCGAGAGCGCCGCACTCACCGCTTCCCGGTGCATGCGGGTGCCCCGCATTCAAACGACAACCTGCTTGTCCGCCTGCCTACATTAAGCATGTGTGCGGTTGCCGAGGAACGGCGAGCCACCTGTCCGTATACCACCCATCATTAGTCAAGTCATCGCCATCCCCTTGCTATATAAACCGTAGGCCCGACCATAGCCGCTCCCTTCCTCCTCTCTACAGTCTGCACCACGCCTATCATGACCTCCTCGAGCTCCAAAGCCATCTGTGACGACCTCTCATCTAAGCAGAAAAAGGAGATTCCTGCCATTGCAGCCGGCTGGTAGATGGAGGCCAGCGCTGCAGATGTCCCAATGGAGGATGCAGCCGAGGACAAACGGGCGCTACCCTCCTCGCAGGTGCATATGCCAGCATCACCATGGGCGAGGCATGTACCCACTACATAGACATGGTGCAGGAGGAGCCGGAGACCGCGTTCCGGCAGGTGAGGTCGACCAGACCACATTTCAATCATGGAGCAAACATCAGTGTGAACAATATAAAGAGTATTTTCTGCACGGTGTTAAGAGAGTGTACAAAATGCAACCCTATGTTGTTCGCCGGCAAAACAATGTGCATAGGATTTCAAAGTTGTATCTTTCAACTCAGGGAGGTACTCGATGCGAGCAAGGGCATGCATGCCCTTCTCACTCATATGCTCAAGCCTCTTGTGCCACAAGTCAACTGCAGTGTCTTTCTCAGCAATGTTCAACACTTCATTGCATATCTTGGTTTTAGTCACAAAGAAAGCCTTTCATGTTTTCTCGAGGCACAATCAAAAAGCCAGCAGGTTCACTGTGGCTAGGCTCTACTTGCTTGTTGGGTTGGATTTGAATGGATGTAAGTGCATTCTACTCGATTTAACCCCCTCCCCCCACCCCCGTTAGTAAAAATCCTATGCAATCTCATTCAAACCGCTCAAATCCGTAGTGGATATGCTATGTTTGGTCCCAAATCAGAGCCTAGAAGTTGATTTGATGCCTAAATCGAGTTCATGAATGATATAATCGATGCGTAAATTGAATGCGACCATGGTAATCGATGCGTAAATCAATGCCATCAGGGACAGAGGGCTTACCGCCATTGACAAATGCCCGCCTGAGCAATGATGAAGCCGATGCTCGTTGTCTAGATCTTTGCTCCGCTGCTCCTTGTTCAAATCTTGCGCTCGCCGGCGCCAATGTGAGAGAGAAGAGCATGAAGAGTTTGCCGTGAGGGGATTTGTGGTGCCGCCTCGGGAAACAACCCGACGTCTCTCGCATGTTCCCGCATGTGCAGCCGCCTCCACTCACGTGTCTCGAGTTGTGTCGCCCGGGCCTGGCTCTGGAAAAATGATCGATTCGATCATTCCTCCAGATTCAGGCTGAGATATGTTTTAAGATTCGTGCGGGCCAAGAGGTTGTTGTAACTCAGGTAACCAAACGAACCAAAATTTGCATCCAAGCTACTTTTTTGTCATAGGTACCCGTTGGAAAAGTCACGCACTTTTCATTTTCATTTTTTGACGAAAGAAAGCATCGCCGTTTTCATTCATTAATAAGAGGAGAAAAGCGTACAAAAGGGTATGATGAGTAAATCTGAACGACTGAACCAAATCGAAAAAAGAGTAAATAAGCGAACCACATTGAGTTAGAGGGGGGGCTCATCAAAAGAAAGAAAAGAGGTTTGGCACCACGACGTATAGGAACAGTTAACGCGGTTGGCAGGCAGGTTTGGCACGACAGGGGACCGACGGATGCAGAAAGATCAAAGAGAACGGCCAATTTAACTAGACGGAAAAGCACACATGCATGCTTTGCTCTCCATTTCCATGCACACGTAGGAACACAGGCTGCTATTTATCTCCCATTCCACTAGACAAGTTGCACCTCAGACCAAACAGACCTACACGAGTGTGGAAATGCATAGGCGCGTACGTAACACCGATCCATACCGGCCTTCCGTGCTAATATTGTGGACTGCAGTTTGGCTGCCTCACCGTATGTAGGCCGGCCGGTGCCTCATTTTCTGTACAACGCATGCCCGGAGCTTCAGATGTTACATGCATCTACAGCCTTGATCTGCAAACCCAGGCCCTCAAACACCCGCCGGCGCGACTGGGCACTTCTTAAATTCTGTCGTTCACATCCGTGTATCTTATATCTGGTCCCTCATATCCATACTAGCATGCAACATAGAAAAAAATAATATAGATCATCACACAAACATAGAATCGGACAGAGAAATGCACATTTTGATCACCAAAAGATCACCAGTGGATGTGCAAAAGATCATCAAAGTTCACATAATTCACACGAACAGCGGACAAGTTCAAACTAGATTACTAAAAACTTGAAACTGAAGACGGAGACAACGTAGATTCACCACTTCCTCGCCAGCCCTTTGCCCTTCCGGTCACCGGCGCAGCTGTAGGCGTCGACTGCTGGTGGCGAATCGTCCGAGTCGTCGGACAAGGAGCCATGGTGGTGGTCGTCGGCGGAGGTGTAGGAGAGGATGATGAGCCCTTACAGCCGCCAGATCCTCTTGTCCCGCTTACGCTTAAGCTTCGTGAGCCGAGCCACCTCCGCCGCCTCACGCTCAGATTGCTCAATGGCAATTCGGAGCGCCTTGGCGCTCTTCCGGCGGAGCCGCTGTGCGCCCGTCTTCGCTCGTAAGCGACCGGCGGTAGACCCATTCGAGGACCGTGCGTCCTCGTCGGGCTCCGCCTGCATCCCACGGCGGTGGCGCACGGACTGCTCCGCCTCCCTCCTCTTCCTTTTCCGCCGCCGCCCGCGGCGGGCGGCGCGCGCCTCTGATTCCGGCGTGCGCGTCCATGCCGGCGTGGCAGGCACAAGCACCCACTGCTGCCCGCATCGGGGAGCAGCAGTAGGCGGGGGCAGGGGACGGCGTAGGGGAGACACTGATTGTGGTAGGCCGCCTATCAGAGATGCGCACGGGTCGGGAGGGGTCAGCGCCGGCGTCTGAGCTGCGCCGACGGTGAAGCTGCGTCTGCAGCGAGGCTGCAGATCCGGAGCTTCCCCGGTCTCCACCTTGGACCGTTCCAAGGCGATGCGGAGGGCAAGCTCATAGTCCGGATCCAGCTCGGAGTCGGAGCGGCTGCGGGAGCTTGACATTGCGCCGGATTCGATCATAATTGGTACGAGGAGAGGAGAGGGTAGATTGAGAGAGGAGAGTGTGAGTGAGCTAGGGTTTCGGTGCGATGAGTTCGGATGGGTTTTTTTGTAGGACAACCCTGGGTCGGTGATGGGTCGGGCGTGCCCGAACAACCCCATGTCCGCCCTATATATAGGCTGGATACGAGGGGTGTCGTTCAGACATGGTGTTTGAGGCCCGTTTGACGTATCCGTCTGGGTCAAAAAATCATGACCCGTCAGTGACCGAACGGGCCGTCCGGACGTTTGAGGCCAGTTTGGGGCGCCCGGCTGTAGATACTCTTATAATCTCACATGAATTCAACGATGGTTCAAGCCAACACAGCACTAGAATTGTGCTGTTTAAACTTTGATGTCACACAAACAACCTAACATAGAAACAAGTGACAGGGCCATATAAATCATGGGCAGTACATTACTGCGCTGTGCTGAACGGGGCCAGTAATAATGATTTAACAAGCACAACATAAACTGATTATTAGTACAACCCGGGGCATGTGGCAACTAGAGGACAGATTAAGACAACTCAGCTTGCTTCATAGCGGCGACGAGATCGGACAGAGATCCAATGACAAGCCCATGGCATGCCACCGTAATCAGTAGCTTAGGATTCAATATTCGTCCATGCTTCATACGTATATCACTGGTAACCATGCAGGCGGAAGAAGAAGATGGCGGTGCGGTGTTCAGATCGTGATGCCGCCGGCGCTGAGTGGTCGTCGTCGTTGTCGTCTTTGAGGATGGAGGAGTAGTAGGTGTAGGACAAGGCGAGGCCGAAGGCAACCATCAGGATCCACCCCAGCAGGTCGTGGCTCAGCCCGGTGCCGTCGGTCGACACCCGCTCGTCCACCAGCGCCAGAACCAGCGCCGGGGCCAGCACCGGGGCCGCCGCCACCGCCATGGCTTTCGCCTCAGCGAGCAGCGGCGCGCCCTTGACCACGGCCATAGCCAGAGCCGAAGAAGCCTTATTCTTGAGGTCCTTGGAGCAGCTGCACCTCAGCCTGCTCGCGGTCTTGGCCACTCTCAGCCGAGGCAGCCCTGTGCGCAGCAGCGTCTCATTGTCAGTTAGTAGCAACTTAACATGTTGCACATGGCCGGCATTTTTGCGGGGATGACAAGCTTTTTGCTTACCTGGAGACCACGGCGGTCCGGCGGCGACGAAGACGGCCGTGGCGCTGATGGTTGCCATTGCTAATGCTTGTAGATGTGCAGCGCTCTCTGATCGTAAGAGAGCCAATTATTTGGATGTGTATCCAGGCAGAGGGCAGTCCAGTATATATATTGCATCATCATGGTTCATGGGTCACTAGCTACTTGCCACCTTGCATTGGAATTTGGACATTACAGATTCCTGTTGCAAATTCGCCGGAGATTGGTAGGCAACACGCACTGTCAAACGAGTCCGACCGCGACCAACCTGGCTCCCGGAATAAGCAACTGTGGACGTTGGGCGTCAGGTATAATCAGCACGGTTGGCAGGCAGGGTACACACAGCAAGAGCGCTATAGATTTGGCACGACAGGGACCAATGGACGACGAAAGACAGATAACGGAAATGGTACAAATAGTAGAATTGTTTGATATTTTAGTATTCACACCAGGAGCATTTGAGCTCGAGCTGAGAAAGGGACTTTCAGGGACTCACGGTATTTACTCGCAAGCTTATATGCTCCTGCAGGAACAGTAAATTCAAAAATATAAGTAAAAACTTAAGATTTTCAGTGTTGGGCCGGCTTGATTGGGGATTTAGTCCCGCCTCGCAGAGCGGTGAGGAGTGACGCGGCCGGCTTAAATAGCCGAGTCCTCCCAAAGCAGTTAGCTTCGGTCGTCAACATATCTTTTCTTAAGGTTGTAGACTGTCATTATGAATCTTCTTTATTCATAAACTGAGAAGATACATCATGACTGTCCATGTTCCTTACAAAGCAAGCATAGATGGCCCTGCTTTTATAAAAGTTTATTAATCATTTTCGACATCTTCATCTGAATCTGAAAGGGTACATTGATGACCAAATAATTCTTTTAAGTCCGGTGGCGCTGACCTTTAGTATCAAGGAGGGGAGGACAAATACAGGCGAATTGGCACGGGCCCTTCAGGTCAATCCGACGTGACGGAGGTGCCCAAACGCGTCTGGGCGTCCCCATATCCGCCTTAGATTTGGACTGAATATGAGGAGTGACGGTCAGTTCCGGCTTTTGGGCCGGTTGTGGGGAGCCTGAATGGGTGGCGTTTTTGCGCCCGGACACTGACCAAACAGCCCATCCGGACATTTGAGGCGGGTATAGGGAGTCCGGTTGTGAATGCTCTTACATCTTATATTAGTGGATTCTTAAAGATGAAGAATAGAGTACCCAGCTCTATCCGAGTGGTTCATACTGGTGTAAGGACAAATGAAGGTACTCCCATTTCTTCAACACCCAAATTTACAGGCGTAGATCAAAAAGAGCAATCCTATTTTTTGTAACCCATCTACAAAAATCGTACGCACCAGTACAATCGAATGACGGTTATTGCCATGTCTAGCTCCAGGGTGGTTAATTACTATCCCTCTTTGAATACGTAAAAGTTTTTGTAAAAGTATACGCAGGAGAATAGCATTTCTGAATCCAAAATAAATCAGTGCCTGGGGCAGGACGAGCAGGTGGGAACTGATGACAGAGGTACAAAAAGGATAATTTAGACTTCCCCAGTCCACTTCAGGAGTGGAGCTACCAACGACCTTCAAAACAAAAAAACAAAAAACAAAAAAAGGAAGAGACCAAGGTTCAGATTTGCTCAATATCACCTGAAGATTCAGGTGTACATGCGGCGACCCAAGTTGCCAGGGAGCGTTTAATCACAACAATGGTCTTTTTCGGGTGTGGGGTGATGGTGGCTCGAACTCTCGAGCTCAGCTATGAGACGTAGGAGCTTGCCAACTGCGCTCAGCTCACTTGTTGTCCAAGAAGCGAAACAAACGTCCTTGCTGATGACAGGGCTAGTATAATGATGTGATAACACATCTTAAACTAGTTATTACAACCCTTGCCCGTGACAACTCACAACTAGACGATAGATTAATACAGCTACTAGCGCTGAACTTGCTTCATGCATAGTGGCAAGGAGATCCGCGTTACAAAGTCACCCCCAGTACGACTGCAACTGGTACTCCCTCCGTAAAGAAATGTAAGAGCACTTATATTTCTTTACGGAGGGAGTACTAGTTACTACTCCCTCCGTTCCTAAATACTTGTCTTTCTAGGCATTTCAACAAGACTACATACGAAGTAAAATAAGTGAATCTGCACTCTTAAATATGTCTACGTACATCCGTATATAGTAGTCATTTAAAATGTTTAGAAAGACAAATATTTAGGAACGGAGGAAGTAGTATTTAACATTGTCATCATAGTACTACTATACCATAATTAGTATAGCTCGGTATTCAATATTCATCCATGCTTCATAGGTTGATGGTAAATCACGCAAAGCTTTCACGCATGAGGCCGGCAGGCAGAAGAAGAATATGACGGTATGATCACGCGTGATGCCACCGGCGCTGGACTGGTCGTCGTCATCTTCGTCATCGAGGATGGAGGTGTAGACGGTGTAGGACAAGGCGAGGCCCAAGGCAACCACCAGGATCCACCCAAGCAGGTCATTCTTCAACCCGGCACCTTCCGTTGGCATGATTTGCTCGTCGACCAGCGCCAGCACCAGCACCGGGGCCAGCACTGGGCCCGTCGCCACCATCATGGCGCTCGCCTCAGCGAGCAGGGGTGCGCCCTTGACTACCGCCAGAGCCAGAGCTGAAGACGCCTTTCTCATGAGGTCCTTGGAGTAGCTGCACCTGCACCTCAGCCTCGCGGCCTTGGCCACTCTCAGCCGAGGCAGCCCTGCATGCAGCGTCTCGTTGTTAGCTAGTATAGCACTTCATCCGTTTCAAAATAAGGGTCGCGGTTTTAATTTAAATTTGAAAAGAGCTAAAACCACGATATTTATTTTGAAACCGAGGGAGTGGAAACTTGACATGTTGCAATGATGTTGGAGTTGCCCGAAGAAGACACACACACACTTGGCTTTTTTTCTCTTGTTCACCTTGACTTTTCAAACCATGCAGAGCACTGCATGATGTGTTATTCTCTATTAAGAAAGAAAGGATCAAAAACAGCTGCTAATTACAAGTCCTTTGATAGAGGCACGTGTTGGAATTTTGCTAGTAGGCCTTTGACCCAAAGGCAAACTAAAATTCTGAAATTCTCTTGGCTCATTCATGCACACATGTGAGTGGAGTGAGTGAGGCTAAAGTTTAGTCCCACCCCAGAAGTTGAGAGAGAGTTGCACCTCTTTATAAGATGAGCTCTTCTACCACTTGTATGAGCATGAGAAGAGGAGACCTACACGCGCGCTCCTCCTCCTCTCTCGCCTCGTCGCGCCTCGTCGCACCGCGCCGCGGGTTGCGGGATTGAGCCGAGCCGAGGACAGAGCTATGCATGAAAATTAATGAGTCATTAATTAATAATTAACGAACACGTTAATTACCGAACCGTTTCCGATTCTTTTGGATCGTGACGACTCGGACGTGGGGTTTACTCCCACGACCTACCCGACCCGCACTGTATAGTCAGGCAAACGTCTACCCTAGCCGCCGCCGCTTCGTATGGTTTCTCACCACTGTTCCAGATTATTGCGCCGCCAAGCAAGTCTTCTCCATCCCTCCTTCGGCGTGCACCGCGAGAAAGGACAGCAGGCCTCCGAACCCCGCCTCTCGTGATCCTGTATGGGAGAGGGGCGATCAGATTTTTGGGGAGTGCACTCGCGCGACTGCTGGCAGCGACGACTTCGCGAACGACGACTTCTTCCCCGACCTCGGCAACCTCGTCCTCGACGACATGGGCGACAACATCAACGCCGGCGGTGCTGCACCCGCTGCACCGTATGTGATTCTATCCTTCCTGTTCGAGATCGTGGTAGAATTCATGCTTCTAGTATGTGCCTTAGATGTGTTATGTTCATCTGCTATGCTAGTTCGTATGATTAGTTTAATCCCTGCTGCTGTGGTCATAATTTATCTTATGTTTATTCGGATTAAATCTCGTAGTAATTTGCTCGTATTTCCAACAACACGCACGTTCTCCTGCCTGATACGCTATTTGCTCTCCACTACCGATAGCAAGGTGGCGATCGAGTAACAACGACCTTTGACACGGCCGCGCGATTCAGCCGGCGCAACTTCATGCTGCTACCAACAACTAGATAACAAGCTAGCTAGGTTAAGTCTTAAGACATGACATGAGACGCGATCGACCGACATTTTCCATGGATGATGAGCTTGCTTACCTAGAGCCTGCGACGGTCGGGCGGCGACGACGAAGACGGTGGTGGCGCTGATCGCTGGCATTGCAGCTGGTAGACGATGCAGTGCTCTCTCCAGGCAGATGGAGACACTCCAGTATATATAGGCAGAGGATGCATGCAGAGGGGGTGGTACTACTGTAGTTGCCACGCACCGAGCTAGCCTTGACATCACAGATTCCTGTTGGAAAATTCGCCGGGGTTTGGCGGGCACGGTTAAACGAGTCCGAACACTCTGATCGGTCGATCGGAGTCCGGATCACAACCGACTTGATTCCCGGAGGAAGCAACTGTGCAGAGGCAAGATATATGGATGAACGGAAATGGACATCTCTAACCAAGTTGGCCCGATCGAGGAGGTGTCAACACCGACCGATACCGGCCTTCCGTGCTCGACGGAAAAACTCGGGCAAGTTATATATGGCGAGTTGGCGACTACTCTCCAAGTTTTTGCCTTGCACACTACGGCAGTTTGGCCGCCTGTGTCACCTCTCTGGCGCAGATGAGTTTCTTTCTTATTTTTTTTACTCTTGGAGCTGGATTCAGGTGTCATCCATTTGACATCAGGGTGGTCCGACCGCCTCAAAATTTTTTTTTACAAGAAATATGACATGTGGATGTTCTAACATCAAAACAAAACGTTGATGGGCGAGATTCACGGAGCCGCTGTCGGGGCGACGGTGCGGCGATTCCCGATCGTGAGCGGGGAGAGAGCACCGACGGAGAGATCTGAAAGACTGGAGGGTAAGATCGGAGGGGAAATTGATGGAAGGGACGCGCTGACGGAAGGAGATCCGTTTGGGCTTGAGGAATGCATGGCTCCAGACGAGGAAGAGGATCGCCCGGATCGCCGAGGAAAGGAAGAAAACTAGTCGGAATCTGACGGAGATGGCAAGAAGAAACCCGGATCCATCCGGGGACACTGTAAGAAGGATCAGGAACAGATTACAAACAATGAAGGAGAAGCTAGCTCTAGGGCTCGGGGGGAAAGATATCAACCCTAGTCTGCCGGAGTCGCCGGGATCATGCGGGAATGATCCTCCGGATAAGGAAGGTGGGATTGCAGAATCGGCGATGAAGGTAAGAGATCGCCCGGAGAGGCAGAGCCCTTCAATGGAGATAGGAGAAAGAAAGGAATCAGGTCAAAGTAACTTGGGTATAAAGGTCGATGATTGCAGAGGCACAATCACACACCCCATCCAGCCCAAACCACCTAGTGCTTCCCCTCTGCCAATGGCGAACCAGAACCAGAAGGACAAGGCCCCCATGGAAGGCGTGAACGGTTCCCTCCGCCCCTCTGGTGGGAGGAACCTAGCGGGAGTGCTGATCCGTGGCGAGTCCTCCCGCCAGGGTGAGAGGGCGAGCTTGAGGAGGCTTGGCGCCGGTGGCGACGTCGTTGCCCCAAGGTTCCCGGTCCACCTTGACCCTCGGGTTGATGATGTGGTGGAACTGGACCTGACCAAGGAACGTGCCGCCATGAGGACAAGGTGGATAGCTGTAGGGCTCTACTTCTCGCCCCTGCCCTACAGCAACGAAGGACTCTTCGGCGAGCTCAAGGGCAAGTGGGGTCTCCGGGGGCGACTCAACTACAAACCCCTCAAGAACAACCGCTTCCTCTTGGAGTTCGAGAGGGAGGGTGACCGGCGTTTCATCCTCAACAATGGCCCCTGGACTCACCAGGGGGACGCCTTCCTGATGGTGACCGTGGATGGTGGCGCGCGCCCGGGCGACGTGGAGGTTGCCCACATGCCTATTTGGGCTCGCATCCATGATGTGCCTCCGGTCATGCTGGATGAAGGGGTGGCATGGAAGCTGGGAGCCATGCTTGGGGAGGTCCTTGAAGTTGACACCAATAACAATGGTAAGATTTGGGGTGATTTCATCCAAGTTCGTATCAATCATGATGTAGATGAGCCATTGCGGTGTAGGATCAGGTCGCATGATAAGCCAAAAAATGAGCTGTTTTTCTTAGAGGTTAAGTATGAGAGAGTGCCACGTTTTTGTGGTTACTGTGGTTTCCTTGGGCATGGCCAACGCGATTGTAAGTTGCCGGAGGACCTCCAAGAGATGAGGTACACGGCAACGATGCGCGCCTCCCCTTATAAGAAGAGCAACAGTAGAGGGGGATATGTGGCCCCAGTAGCGTCTAGTGCTCGCCGGCTGCTTAGTTTCGGGAAAGAGGCTCATTGGGAGGGATCCTGGACCCAGGCCAAACAGGACCAGGAGATGGTCTCTGAAGAAATCCTGTCTAACCCGCTCGTGCAGGCAGCGATTGCAGCTGTTAGTGCCCTGAAGGTGTCTGATGGCGGTGGAAAAGGCAAGGATCAGGTTCCAGAAAGGGCTGCAAGCCAAAAAGAACCCAACAAGCAGGCCACAACTGTTGTTGTCGGCGACCATTTGGCTCTGAGTCTGAACCCACCTTATTTTGGGGCTGGGATGGATGGAGGCCAGGAGAGCGGTCAGACTGCTACTAAGGCAAAGGCTGCGATGATGGACAAACTTGACCCATCGTTGAGCCTTCACCTTGGACTGGCACCCACCCCGCCTGAACCTGCAATGGTGGCAGTCCATGTTGCGTCAGTTGCTGATATAGTAACGGAGGGCTCTGGAAATACTGTGGTGGATGTGGGTGACCCGGCGTTCCCTCCTAGTTTCGGCCCGGTTCCGCGCTTCACCCAGCAAGAGAAGGTTTGGACCGTTGAGGGTCTGTTTAACAAGAAGATGTTCAATAACAGCAGGGTCGGCAAGAAGAAGTCTGGGCAGGTGAACTCGGTTCTGGGCAAGAGGGGAGGCAGAGAGAAGGATGAAGCAGCGAATTCAGAGTTAGCAGAGACAGAGGGGGTGTCAGATAAGAATAAAAAGGTGTGTGCTGCAGGGCTGGTGGAAGAGGGCAGAGATGGCAACATGGAAGCGACCGGGCCAGGGGCTCCCAGTAAACTGGTGGGCGCCGAGGAGGGCACCCACCAGGAGCCATGACAATCTTGAGCTGGAACTGCCGAGGCCTCGGGCAACCTCGGACAGTTCAAGAACTCGTGTGCCTCGTTCACACGTATAAGCCCAAGCTCGTCTTCCTCACTGAAACTCGGCAAAATAATAAGTATGTCTCGAACCTAAAGTGGAGGCTTGGCCTTCGCCATTGTATCATGCAACCCGGCACCGGAAAAGGTGCTGGCATTGCCCTATTCTATGATGATAGTGTGGAAATAAAAAAGATTGCCGCGGGGGCGAGATATATCGATGTGTTGATCAGGTTAAATGCTAATGGGCTGCAATGGAGGGGGACATTTGTATATGGTGAACCAAAAGCTCATGAACGACATCTCATGTGGACTTTACTAAGAAGAATCAAGGATACAAATAACCTCCCTTGGCTCATGATAGGAGACTTCAATGAAACAATGTGGCAATCTGAACACTTTTCTGCCTCAAAAAGATCAGAGAGATATATGGAGAACTTTCACAGAGCATTGGCGGACTGCAACCTTTATGACCTGGGATTTAAAGGCCCCGGATGGACCTATAACAATAAGCAGCAAGGAAACAACAACTTGCGAGCCCGCTTGGACAGAAGTGTTGCGTCTCCGGAGTGGTCAGATTATTTCAAAAATGCATCTGTGGAGCACATTTGCTCCTCGAGGTCGGACCATCTCCCCATTCTGCTGCGGTTTGGAAGCAGGAAAGAGTGGAGACGGATGGGACAGGAAAATAAGAGCATATTCAGATATGAACAGATGTGGGAGAGAGTTGAAACCTTGCAGCTGACCATTACTTCAGCATGGAACAGAAATGGGACGGCTGAGAACCTACAAATGTTGGGTAATAAAATTCAGAGCATGCAGAAGGAGCTAAGGGACTGGGCTCAGCGAGACTTTGGGTCAGTCTTGAGGAAAACAACAGATGTGCGAAGGAAACTGAACAGAATATGGAGCAGACCGCAGTCGGCTGAACTGGAGGAGGAAACAGTGAATCTGTCAAAAGAACTAGATGAATTGCTTCTCAGGGAGGAACTTATGTGGAGGCAGAGGTCGAGGGCCACGTACCTGCGCGAGGGAGATAGGAATACCAGGTGGTTCCACCGGAAGGCCACTTGGAGACAGAAGAAAAATACTATTTTGAAATTGAAAGATGACAAGAGCAACTGGGTTGAGGACGATCAGGGCTTACATGCATTAACAAATTCGTTTTTCAAGAACCTATACAAGAAGGAAGAGGGCATCGATCCAAAAGACATACTGGATCTGGTAGCTGAGCGAGTGAATGAGGATATGAATTCCATGTTAACGAAACCTTTCTCAGAGGGGGAAATAGGTGATGCACTTTTCCAAATTGGTCCGCTTAAAGCCCCCGGCCCGGACGGTTTTCCGGCACGCTTTTTCCAGAGAAACTAGGGAGATCTAAAAGAGGACGTCATAAGAGTTGTGCTGGATTTCTTTGAGAGAGGTGAACTACCAGAAGGAATGAACGACATGGTGGTAGTGCTCATTCTAAAGGAAAAGGCCCTCAAACGCTGAAGGACTTTGGACCTATCAGTCTGTGCAATGTCATCTACAAGGTGATCTCAAAGTGCCTAGTGAATCGCCTTCGCCCTATTCTTGATGACATCATCTCGGAAACACAGAGCGCATTCATTCCGGGAAGATTGATTACAGACAATGCTATCATTGCATTTGAGTGTTTCCATAAGATACAACACTGCCGAAAAGAGAGGGACAACTATTGTGCATACAAGCTGGACCTTGCAAAAGCTTATGATCAAGTGGACTGGTGCTTCCTCGAAGGAGTTCTCCGGAAGTTTGGTTTTTGCAACAAATGGACTACGTGGGTGATGCAGTGCGTCCAGTCAGTGAGATACTCAGTGAGATGTAATGGCACGCTATTGGAACCTATCTTACCGTCCCGTGGCCTACGTCAAGGAGATCCGCTAAGCCCCTACCTTTTCCTCTTTGTTGCGGATGGACTAGTGCACCTGTTAAAGGAGTTAGCAGAAAACAATCTAAACCCAATTAAAATTGCGAGAAATAGCCCGGGAATCTCGAATCTCTTGTTTGCAAACGACAGCTTGATCTTCTTCAAAGCGGTACCGGAGCAAGCTAGAACGATCAAGAAAGTGCTGGATACTTTTCAGAAATGCACAGGTCAGCTCCTTAGCCAAAGCAAGTGCTCCCTCCTCTTTAGTGAAGTTTGCCCTGTTGAAACAAGGGAGGATATAAAAACCATTTTGGGGGTAGTGTCAGACTCCTTTGAAAGCAAGTACTTGGGCTTTCCGGGCCCGGAAGGGAGAATGAAGGATGAGCAATTCCAGCCGATTATGGATAGATTTGGTAAAAGATGCAACGACTGGTCGGAGAAGTTCATGTCCTATGCGGCGAAAGAGACCCATGTCAAGTCAGTTGTTCAGGCCCTTCCGACCTTCACCATGAGTGTGTTCCTGCTATCTAAAGGCTTTTGTGATAAGTACGAGAAACTTATAAGGGACTTCTAGTGGGGGGATGATGAGGGACACCACAGGGTTCATTGGATGTCTTGGGACCGCATGATAAAGCCCAAGCGAGCGGGGGGGTTGGTTTCCGAGATATGCACTTATTTAACCAAGCGCTTCTCGCCAAACAGGGTTGGAGACTAATTCAAAACCTGGATAGCCTATGTGCAAGAGTGCTCAAATCCAAATACTACCCAAATGGAAATCTGTTGGACACAGTGTTTGCGAAAGACGCGTCCCTTGTTTGGAAAGCCATTGAGTTTGGCCTTGAACTCCTGAAAAAGGGTCTAATCTGGCGGGTGGGAGATGGCAAAAGCATACAAATCCAGCGGGACCAATGGATCCCGAGAAGAGAGGGCCTCATGTCGGCTGCTTTTATCAGAAGATCTCGGATAAGATGGGTCAATCAACTTATGATTCCTAATAGCAAGGAGTGGAATGAAGAGTTAATCAGGCAGATTTTTTCCCCTTCGATGCTGATGAAATATGTAAGATCAGCATCCCCTCATCGAACGTGGAAGATTGCATTGCTTGGCATTATGAGAAGAATGGTATTTTCTCGGTCAGGAGTGCATACAAGCTAGATGCAGCAAAGCTCAGCCAAGTGGAACAAAACCCCTCGAGTTCCAATAGAGAACCTAATGACCGCAGTATCTGGGATCTTATCTGGAAAGCGAAAGTTCCCAGGAAGGTACGCATTTTTGCTTGGAGGGTAGCCACTAACACTCTGGCCACAAAGAAAAATAAGTGGAAGAGAACCTTGGAAGTGGATGCTACTTGTAGTATTTGCGGAAATGGTATAGAAGATGAACACCATGCAGTTATTATGTGCACCAAGAGTAGGGGCCTGAGAGCGGCTATGAGGGATTATTGGCACCTCCCAGCAGAGAACAAATTGTGGTACAGAGGGGATGATTGGCTGCAAGTTGTTTTGGATACTGAGAATGAGGAGGTGCGTGCAAAAACACTGCTTCTGCTATGGCGGTGCTGGCATCTGAGAGAGGACTGCTTAAGGAACAATGGCAAAGAGACCATCAGGAGCTCTGTGTTGTTTCTAAAACAGTACGAGGAAGAATTCAGAAATGCTTCTGAAGCTATTGACGGGGCGGAAGGAAAGAAGAAAGCACGGAGGAAGGAAGATGGTTGCAAACATACTGATGGCGATCCAGGAGGTAAGTGGAGGCCCCCTGTCGTGGTTTTGTCACGGCAGATGTCCTCGTGAAAGGACTTAGTCGTGGAGCCATCGCAACGGGTTAGCTTGAAGGGGTTAAAGCGGACACAGGGACGCAAGAGAGTTTATACTAGTTCGGCCCCTTCGATGAAGGTAAAAGCCTACGTCTAGTTGTGATGGAATTGATGGGGTTTCGATGACTAGGGAGCAAACAAGCTTCGCCTAAATCTCGAGTTGTTGTCTGTTGTCCTGAACCGCCGCCGGGTCGTCCCCTTATATACACGGGTGACGCCCGTTGGTTCACAGAGTCCCAATACCGGCTCATAGATGTGTCCGGTTTGGTCTCTACTTATTCCTAACTTACGATACAAGTTACATACCAACGCCGGTTTACGGCTACAGGCCTTGAACCGACTATGGGCCTTGAGCCCTCATCTACCTTCTTGGGCTTTAACATAGTTAACTACTGACGAAGTTAACCTGGCCCAGATATGCCAGTTTACGCCCACTAGTGATATCCCCAACATTAGGCCCCAGATTGATTTGAACAGGTTCATGTCAATCCTTAGCAAAAATCTTCATCTTCAACATCTTCTTGTAGTTTGTTGAACCGCCGTGATGTCATCTTCTCCGGTCGTTGTAAACCGGCGTGACGTCACCTATTATAAAGAAACTTATCCATGATACCTTTTTTGTTTAATAGGTCTGCGACAATCGAGGCGACAGCTTCGTTTCCACCCACGGTCCCTTGATTTTCGCGCCTGACACATGTCCCTTGCCTTATAAATAGGACTGAAGGGTCATTTATTTTTCCCCTTCGTGCCCTTCTGCTTCGTCTTCCCTGCATCGTCCAGCTTCGGAGCTCCGCCGCCGTCGACGACCTCTGCTCCAACCTTGGCCGCTGCATCACCCTGATTGTACCAGAGCATCGCGGCGACCTTCTGCTTCTTCCTCGGCTCCGGTGAGTTCTTCACCTTTTCCTCCGTAGACCTGCTCTAGGGTTTCCAAGTTCTTCGGTGTTCATCGTCTGCTTCGTACTCATATGATAGATCTTAGATGAACCTGTGAACCTTTGCTCTGTGTAGCGGTAGTTTTTAGCATCCGCCTTCACTTACATGCCTCAAAACCATAGATCTATCTGTATCTCTGCCCATTGATTCGGTACTGTTCTTTTTTGAACCTTGAATATTTTCCTTCTTTTCTGAACTTGCTTCAGATCCGTCGCTATAGAGAAATCTTGTGAAATCTGTTTCTGTACACTTACCCATCCGCAATCTCAACTGTTTCAATGCTTAGATCCGGCGGTTTAACTTGGTGTAGAAAAAATTAACAAACCGGTATATACCATTAGTCCCCTTGTTGAACCGCCAGATGCTGTTGCTTCATAAAACTCCGGTTTAGATAGAGCTGTCTCCGGTTTAACATTGTACATACCAGTGTACTTTAATCAATGCATTCTTGAACCAGAATCACCTATCTTGTAGATTTCATTATGGCCAAGCAAGTATATGAGTGCAACTGGGTTCCTTCTCGCGTCACAGAGACTCAACTGAACAATTTAGTCCTGATCGGTGCTTTAGGCAGCAAAAACACCATCCATTGGAGGGTCCCTGGCAAAGAATGCCCTCCCACACCTCAAGAAGGAGAGGTTGTCGTTTTCGTAGATCACTTAGCCCGGGGCTTTAAACCGCCCGGTTCTAAATTTTACCGGGATGTTTTGGCCGATTTTCAACTCCGCCCACAAGACACTGGCCCTAACTCTGTTACAAACATGTGTCACTTTCAAGTGCTCTGTGAGGTGTTCTTTCAAGAGGAGCCCACGGTTGAATTGTTCAGAGACTGCTTCCATCTAAACTGCCGCACTGAGTTTACTGATGGTTCCAATACGGAATTGGGTGGTGTGGCGATTCAGAAAAGGAAAGAGGTTACATACCCTCATGCCAAACTGCACAGCCATCCCAAAGAGTGGAATCAAACATGGTTCTATTGCAAAGACACCTCCCCTGCTGGTGAAAATCCTTTGCCTGGCTTTCGTCCGGAGCGGCTTAGCAATACACACCCCTTTCCGCAAAGGTTGACTGCCAAGGAGAGAAGCAAATACGCCCCTCAACTGTCCAAGCTCAGAGCCTTCATGGCCAATGGTTTAATAGGGGTTGATCTTGCTCGCTGTTGGATATCGTGGAGCATACTGCCCCTTAGTCAGCGCTCCGGTTTGATGTGCGAGTATACTGGCAGTGTTGATGATCCACTGCGACATGCTAACATCCAGCTCACCGATCAAGAAATCACAGAGGCTGTGAATAAAATGCTGAATGAACCGGAACACGTCTGTGCTCGAACCGGCCTGCTTCCCTTCTGTGCCACCAACAAACCGCCAGCTGTAAGAGCTTGATTTTTCTTTTTACTGAACCTGTTATTGATATATCTGGTCATTGTTTAATATCAATGTCTGTTTAAACAGGGCGATGATCTGTTTTGGAGCAAGAAACTTTCACAGGAGAAGCCAGAAAAAACAGACAAACCGGAACGACCAACCCGACCAAAGACTAAAGTCCTGAAACGGCCTGCTCATAAGAAGAAAAACACTGCATCTTCTGATCCGGCCCCTGATGATGATGTGGGTAATCCGGACCTTGAGGTAGAGCTTGACTCACTTGGCTTATTTTTCATGCGCCTTATTGATGATGATATTTGTCAGGATGATGCCGAAGCCAGCCATGCTGATGCTGCAGAGGTAATCACTCTCTCTTCCGATTCAGACCCTTTGCCTTCACTAAAAATCCGTCAAGCAAACCGAAAGGTTAAATTTTCTCATCCTCTTGCTTACTTGGATCTCAAATTTCTTATGAAGACCCAACAACACGAAGCTCGCCGCACAACCCGGCACAGCGGCCAGGTAGTTACCTCCGCCGGTTTACCGAACAGTCCGGTTGGGAAACGCCGTTCAGAGGTCTCTAATTTGCTTGTCAGTGGTTGTCCTAAAGCGGGTTGTTTTCGTCAACCTCTTAATCCATCTGACTCCGATTATCAGGTTACTTCCCACTCATCCTCTGGCGAGTCATCGGCTACTCAGCTGCCACCGCTCAAAACGGTGCTTGGGTAAGCTATACTTGTCATAATATTTCTGGTACATCACCTTGTAACATATGCTGTATTTGACTTTGTTATTCCTTTCAGGGCCAAGCCTAGGCCGAGCAAGAAGGCTCGCCTGGATAAAGCGGCCGAGGAGGACATCGTCCCTGAACCGGGTAAAACACTAGATCTTGAAGCGGCTATTCATGAAGATATACCCAATGATCCACCACAGCAGGATGATGATTTTATTGCTGAAGAAAGGCCTATTGACACCTCAGGCCCTGTCAACCAGCCCACAAGCCCCATCCGGTTTGGGAGATCCACCAGTCCATCCCAGCCTGCTGACAAACCGACTGCGCCAGTGCAAACCGGTGATGCTAAGGATGATGAAGTTGTAATTACTGGTATTGGCCGCACAAAGCCCAGCAATCCTGTTGCTTTATCCAAGCATACCGCCAAAGAAGAATTTGCTGCCATGGGCAAAGGCAAGTGGAATGTTGACTTGGCGACCTATGCTGCTCTGAATGCCCAAGATCTTCATTCTGGCTATCTGAACCGGCTGTATACCAGCCGTGATTATGAAGCTAGTCTGGTGAATATGATGAAAGAGAAATCTGAGGTAACTTCCCTATGCTTTTCCCTGCTTGGACATTTCAATCTTGTTAATTCTCCTAGCCCCCAAGGGCCGGTTTAGAATCTCCATTCAAACCAGGACTTGCTAATATAAATCTCCATACTTCGGAATTCGCTGATATAGCCCCCAAGGGCCGGTTCAACTTAGCGTAGTTAAACCGGGACTTTAAGTAATTGTCATCTTTATTTGAGCAAATAGACATTAGCCCCCAAGTGCCAAGTTGAATACTTGTATTGATCTTGGGACTTTAGAATCTATTGAAAGATTTAAGATCAAATATACATTAGCCCCCAAGGGCCAAGTGCATAACTTGTTATGTGGTTGGTACTTCAATTGTTGTACTGCTTGCGGAATCATATATCTGTCTGTATGCAGGCTGAGCTGAAGACAAAAGAAAGCCAAGTCGCCGATCTCCAAGAAAATCTGAAATCCCAACAAGCTGAAACCTCCAAAGCAAAAGAGGAATTAACCAGCGCTTTAAGCGCCATGGAACAGCTTAAGGAGGGCTTCAAGAAGAAGCGGGCGGATTGGGCCACTGAAAAATCCGCTTTAACCAAACGAGCAGAAGATGCCGAGGCTGCACTGAAACCGGTGGTGGACGAACTGACCAGCATAAAGCGGCAAGTGCATGCCATGACCGCTGCTATCTTTGGTAAGCTGGTTTGATTTCTGGATTGATTCGGCCGTCTTATAAAGCTGCCGGTTTGTTAACCCTTTGTAATATTTCAGGGACACGCATTGGTCACTTGGGGTCAGATGTGCGGAAGAAATTGAAAGCCGCTTACACATTGACCGAACAACTGTACACTAGTGCACATCGGATCATCTCTGCTGCATCCCACAACAATCCGGCGCCCACTTTGATTCAGGACACTCTAAAGAGACTGTTGATGCTTCCTGCCCGGGTTGAAGAGCTGAAGAAATCCGCTGCTCGAACTGGTGCGATCAATGCCTTAATCTGGGCAAAAGCTTGGGTACCGGATTTTGATCCTGTTGAAGCGGCTCAGGGCTATCCCAGCTTGAAGGAAGACGGGTCAGAGTTTATTGAAGCGGATCTGCGAGTAATAAACTGGGAGGTGCGTCCGCTAGCTTGTCAATTGGTTGAAAAAGCAGACTTGTCTCATTATCAAGCCCAATATGACAACCAAAACAAGCGAGTAGTTGCACTAATTCCTAAAGCGGAAAATCTTATCCCTCCAATCCGTAAGCATACTTACGCTCCCGATATTGAACTGTCATTGCTGATCCATGATGAAGCTGTCTTTCAAGCATTAATGGGAATCGACTGGACAACTGTTGATTTCCAGCCGCTGGGTAGAGAAGTTGAAGTTGAAGCGGCGTGGGATGACCCACAACCATCAGGCCAGGCTAGTGACCAAGCTTGAATCAGAAGCCGTTCTAAACTGCTTCTCCTTTGCGAAAAAACAATGATCTTATTTTGGGCACTGTGTTGCCTTGTAATAGGCTAGCCGATACTCTTGATTTTGATATGCCTTCGTGCATAATTACTGCAACTTGTTCTTCCTTTGGGTGATGAACTTTCCAAAGTATTTTCTGTAATACAAAGAATCTTAAAGCGCCACCGCGGTTGTACCGTCAGGTGGAGTATGATGTCTACATATGTGAAATCAAAATATCTGAAATATGATCAAATCTTTGGGATACATAATACCTGCCATCGTTGGGCATGAAGTTGGCTTGGCCAATCTTGAAGCGGAGGTTTATAAACCCACACTGTTGGAGGAGATAGCAGCTCCTGTATATATATAATGCCGGTTTACCATGTAAACCGTGCCGGGTTATAATAAAACACCGTGTTACTCCGTAATAGGATGTTAAAAAATCAAACCGGGAAAATAGTCTCCGGATTAAAAAATGGACCGTGTTCCGTCAATTGACACTTTGAACCGGTTTAAAACTTTGTCGGTTTAAAAAAACCCAAGAAAGAAAGAAATATATATCAAAGAAAATTGTGAAGCAAAGGAAATGATAAAACCGTTTGCAAAAAGAGGCTTATTTGAGCCGATCAGATGGCGTTACCATGGTCGGACACGACCAAGCTCCCGATAGGTGTAGCTATGGTTCAAGTCAGCCAGGTCCCCAAATGAAACCGTGGCATTTATGCCGATCAAGAGGCGTGGCAATGGTTTAGGTTCGACCAAGCCCCCAAGTGATTCTGTGGCCTTAGGCCGATCAAGAGGCGTGACTGGTTCAGACTTGACCATGTCCCCAAGTGATCTGGTGGCTTTCGCCTATCAAAAGGTGTTGCATTGGTTCGGATACGACCAAGCCCCCAAGTGATATTACATGATGCTTTGAAAAGCTAACTCAAGGGGTAAACCGGAGGCCGCTTTAGAACAACTCCGTGTAACCACACATGATGTAAAAGAACAGATACCCCGCTTTAGCTGAGGTTCTGGTTTATTATATTAATCATAATATATACATCGTCGTAATATGTACATAAGTAGAGCCAATGGCTCAGGTATAGTAAGGCCGAAGATGAGCTATGTTCCACGGCCTGTTGGTCTCCTCCTCTGATGTACGTGAGTCTTTATGCTCTCGAATATCAATCAGATAGTATGACCCGTTGTGCAGATTCTTGCTGACCACGAAAGGTCCCTCCCAAGGTGGGGATAGCTTATGCATATCAGTCTGATCTTGGATGAGCCGAAGCACCAAATCTCCTTCCTGAAAGGTTCTGGTTTTGACTCGGCGACTGTGATAACGACGAAGATCCTGTTGGTAAATCATCGAGCGGGCGGCTGCTATGTCACGTTCTTCATCCAACAGGTCCAAAGCGTCTTTTCGTGCTGTCTCGTTGTCCGCTTCAACATAAGCCGCCACATGAGGTGAGTCATGACGGATATCACTTGGGAGAACCGCCTCCGCTCCGTAGACCATGAAGAACGGCGTGTATCCTGTTGATCTGTTGGGTGCATCATGATGCTCCATAACACAGATGGTAACTCTTCTACCCAACAACCCGGTGTTCTCGACCTCAGGATCACTCGCATGTTTGCTGTGAGACCTACGCGCCACCACCCCTCATCGACAAATTACCGAAACAATCGCTATTACTTGGCGGCTCGTCCGCCTTGGTAGCGCAAGATCCGCTGCATACATCTGATCTGATTTACTACATTTGCACCGTACAAATCATGGACGATCTCTTATGTTTCGGTTTTGTGATTATATTTAATTTGTATAGTGGCATCTACTACTTTTAAGGCCCGTTTGTTTCTTCAATTTAGTGCCAACGTCTATGTAACCTGCATTTAGTGCATCCGGTTACAGCTAACTGCAACCTTTACGGAATTCCTTTCTCTAACTCAAAACCATAATCAGAAATTCGGCATCATAGTTTGAATTGCGGCATTTCATTCATCAACCGAAACAAGTAGTCCAAAACTTGTGCAGCTTCAGTGGGACTGTGGTCATTTCTTGTGCAGGAGAACTAGTACTGGAGCAACTGGCATGTTGATCATCTCAAACTTGCAGCTCACCCATGTATCAACAGGTAAGCTTGACACAAATGATTCAACAATATCGAGTTTACAGATAAGAAAGCAAAGAAGATAAATGGGTTCGATCTTAAATGATACTCCCTCCGATCCAAAATAAGTGTCACCGGGGGCAGATCCACAGTTGGTCATGGGTGTACATTCAAAAATTTTGGCTAGAATTTTTTTTATATGATGTATACTTTAAGGGTATGTCTAGGTCTCAGTCGACTGAGACTTCGCGAAGTCTCAGTCGGCTGACATCACCATGAACAGATTAGGCCCATTTTATCTCCCTCCCTGTTGGGTCTTAATTTACCCCATTGTGGGCCTGGGGTGTGGGCTCTGTTTGCTTGTCTTTTTTGTTTTTGTTGTTTGTTTGGCCCGTTTTATGTCCCTCCCTGTCCATGGAAGCAACAAACATCAGAAACATGCAGTTGACGTCATAGCTGACCTCCCTCCCTGTCTATGGACGCAGCAAACAAAAGAAATTAGGCCATGCTCCAGCAGGCCCATTTCCAAATGGAACTGCTAGATGTCGACGTCCCAGCTGACCTGAGACGTCCTGTAACTTGGAGTGAGCTAGAGTTTTAGTGAACTACTAGGACAAGTGAGCTGGACACTAGTGCTAAATCTACTGAAAGAGAACAAAAAATATTAATGAGGTACTCCCTCCATCCAAAAAATAGTAACGCTATGTTTGGATGTACGCATTGAGAGGTAGTATTGACATTGGGCATTTGTAACTACCGAATGCCAGCGTTTGGATGTCTTTAGTATTCGGTCGCGGAATTACAACCTGATATTGGACACAGCCCGCCAAGACTAGCGAGTCCCCGCGCGAATTCCTCGCCTCCTCGCTCGGTTTTCGGGTGAAATTGCCCAACCCCGCTCCCTTTACCTCTCCGTCCCTTCCCCAAAACAAAAAAAAACAGAGCAGGTGCGCGGAGCAAGGAGAAGCGGTGCTCATCTCTCGCCGTCCTCCGCCTTCTCTCCCGTCTCCGGTAGGTCTCCTCCATCCCCGCCGCCCTCCTTCTTCTCCTCTAAATCTGAATATGGCAGGCCTTCTCCCTATGGTTCACCCCCCCCCCCCTCGCGACCCCAATCCTCCCCAATCTCCTACCCGCCTCTGTCCCCTGCGCCCCCACCGCCGGTCAGCCATCCCCTGAACGGCCCTCTCCCAGCCCTGTTCCTCTCCCACCCATATCCCTCTTCTTTCTCTCTAACCCATCCCTAATCCCATAGCCCTCCCTCCCGGTCAGATCCAATGGCCTCCCCTCCCTGTTCCCCATCGGTTGTCCCTCCCTCTGCCCCATGGTCGCCCCTCCGCCTGTCAATCGTTGTCTTTCCCTTTGCATACATCCAACTTCTGCATGCTAAGATACTATCTTACTAATTGTCTCTCTTAATTTAATTTTGCAGGTTATTTGGCTTGGTTTGGCACATCCCTGGGCTGATTGAAGGTATATTAATCAGTAATTTGTGCTTTTCACAAGGAACAAATATTTTCAGTTTGGTCATGCCTTCATATGATGTATAGAAAAAATCAGTATACCTCATAGTAAAGGCTTCTTGTACCATGTCTTATATGACTGAATGCTTGCTGAAATTTTGATACTTGTTGTAGCACACATTAGTACATCAGTCTTAGCTGCAGCATATGACTGAATGCTTGTCTTTCACGGCTGATTGATTGCTTGTTTTGGCATAATTTTAGATAGCTTGTTGCACGGTGTCTTGCTTATAGCTATTCATATATGAATGATTGATAGCTTGCTTGATTGCTTGTCTCCCGCTGATTGATATCTTGCTTGCTGAATTTTTGATGGCTTGTCTTTCATGGCTAATTGAATGAGGCATTCATGTCTAATTTCTGAAATGTAATGTAGCTGCACCATGTCTGACTTGGACTTGGTTGCTTACATAAACGAGGAGAACAAAAGAAGAAAGAGGAGGCGAATAGTTTTGACCAAACTATACTTTGAATCGTTTCTTCTTGGGATAGCATATCTTAGTACGCAGAGGGCACCAAGGGATTTAGGAAGCTTTACTGACGATGAGGAAAAAAACATTCATCGGAAGTATTTGCTAAAAGGATTGTATGATGGGGCAGAAGTAACATGCTATGATCAGCTACGTTTAACTAAAAGAAACTTCCATGACTTATGCACCATGTTGCGTGAGAGGGCTGGTCTTTGTGACAGTGTCTATGTTTCCGTGGAAGAAAAGGTGGCAATGTTCTTGTTGGTAGTTGGCCATGGTATCAAAATGAGGATTCTGGGTGGCACTTACAAGCGCTCCTTATGGACTATTAGTACACACTTTGACGATGTATTAAAAGCGATTCTATCTCTAACCGGGGAGTTCATTAAGCTCTATGATCAGCTACGTTTAACTAAAAGAAACTTCCATGACTTATGCACCATGTTGCATGAGAGGGCTGGTCTTTATGACAGTGTCTATGTTTCCGTGGAAGAAAAGGTGGCAATGTTCTTGTTGGTAGTTGGCCATGGTATCAAAATGAGGATTCTGGGTGGCACTTACAAGCGCTCCTTATGGACTATTAGTACACACTTTGACGATGTATTAAAAGCGATTCTATCTCTAACCGGGGAGTTCATTAAGCTTCCCGATCCTTCTACTCAGCCACCTGATGATTACAAATGGAAGTAGTTTGGTAATGCACTTGGAGCGCTCGATGGGTGTCATGTTGATGTTTGTGTACCTGTGTGTGACCAAGGGAGATATAGGAACAGGAAGCAAGCTATCACCACTAACATGCTTGGTGTGGTTGATTGGAATATGAAATTTATGTATGTCTTGCCTGGCTGGGAGGGTTCAGCTTCTGACTCAAGAGTCTTGCGTGATGCAATGAGGTTGAGCCGCCAAGATGCATTTGTCGTACCACATGGTATGACACTTTCTCTTGGTAATTCATTTCTCCTATGTAATTGATAGCTAACTCACTTGCTTGCCACACTAGGGAAATATTATTTAGTTGATGCTGGTTATACCAACGGTCCTGGATTTCTTGCTCCATTCAGATCGAATTATTAATGCTTGTTGTGTGTTACACAACTTTTCAAGGGATAGGCAGCATGTGATGGATGATTTGTTGCTGGTGGAAGTGGATAATGAAATAGCCTCTTCTGAAGATGATCCTCTAGATGATGCCAACTTAATTAGGAGTGTTCAAGTCAGCACTTCATGGACCAACTTTAGAGAGCAGCTAGCTAATGACATGTTTGATGAGTACCTCGTGAGACGTGCTAAACTAGAGTTGGAGTAGGATGTGTGGGTCAACTAGATAATGGTGTACGTTCTCTTTTGTGCTAGCTAGTTGATATGGCTTTGCTAGGATGTGTGGGTCAGCACTGCATGGACTTTGCTTGTGTGATAGCCTAGCTTGCTAATGGTACCTTTTGGGTATTTTGTATATGCCTCATATTAAGAAATTAATATATATATATATATGTGTGTGTGTGATATTACCTTGTTGTATTTGTGTTTCAATTTACATGCATCTTACATTGTCTTTGTGTTTGGATATTATGTGCATGCATTTTCTTATAGGACCATGGCTGAAGAAGGTGGAAAAAAATTTGGTAGAAATTACCTCACATGGACAGATAAAATGGACATTGCACTACTGGAGGTCCTTGTTGAGCATCACAACAATGGTGATCATGCCCAGAATGGATGGAAGTCCCATGTCTACAGTGCTTTTATAGGTAATGTGAGTGAGAAGTGCAATGTGACCATCACAAAGGAAAACATAAGTTCAAGGTGCAAAACCTTTGAAAAGCACTATGAGGCCATTAGCAAGATGCTTTCTCAAAGTGGATTTGGGTGGGATTGGATCAATAACAAGCTGTCAATTGATAGTGAAGATGTGTGGATTAAATATGTCGCGGTAAGAAATTTATCCGTTCCACATTTTGATTGTATTGCACATATGTAAGATATACCTTTCTTTGACAACTCTCTTTGTGTGTGTGTGCAGGCTAACAAGAAAGTGGGATTTTACAAGAACAAGGTCATTAAAAATTGGGATGCTATCACCACCATATACTCAAAAGATCATGCAAATGGTGAAGGTGCTGGCACAGGTGCTGAAACTGTTGTAGAACCAACTATGGAACCCAATGAAGCCTCTCCTGAAGTGCCACACAAAAAATAGCGGACCGGTGATGCCATCCTGTGCCTACTTGGGGATATGAAAGGCTCATTTAATGATGATTTGAAGTCACTTGAGCCTTTACCTCTGCCCCAAGTTACACCTCCTGCTGAAATCCTCGCGACACTTGAGATGATCCTTGATTTGGCTCGTGGTGACATATTGCGATCTTATGGTAAGTTGATCCTTAGCGAACGCTTGTACCAAGCACTTCTTGAGCTTCCCATGAACTTCAGGAAGGAATGGTTGTTGATGTTGGAATAGTAGAATGGCTCTTGATAGATAATATGTATGTGTACTGCTACTTTTAGTTCTCCTAGTGTGTGTGAGACTTTTGAACTTGTCCTAAAGTTGCATGGTTGATGCATAAGACTTGTTATGTGTTCTGGATGATGTGAGACATGTTATAATGTGTAATGGGGTTGGCAAGGCTATCATAATATGCTGCTGCTACCTACAGTTTTGAGCCTATTTTTCACGCTTTTGAATAGTTCATATTGTCCAATGCATGATTGTATGGTCCTGTTGCCTATCTACACTTTTCAGCCTATTTTTCATGTATTTTGGATAATTGATGTTGTCTGTACCAATTTTTAAATTATTTGCATGCGATTTTATTGTATTATAATACATAATCTCAAGTATATGGCATGACGATCAGATTTCATTTCGAAACTTGTACAAGCAATTATTATATTGTTCATACACTTCACAATGTCCAATTCTACACTATGGGCATCCAAACAAGATTTGGCATTGCTCCGTCCCTTGAATTCCAAGTGCCCAATACAAGAACATCCAAACACAAAGTGTGGCATTGCAGCTCAATACCAATGCCTTGGGATATTAGGCATTGGAGCCAATGCAATACCAAGGTCTTCAATGTCTACATCCAAACATAGCGTAAAAGATAGTATCAAGCAGTACAGCTGTAGTTTTAGAAGAAAAAACTAAATACAAATGCACCACTATGCACCAGCAACTACGAGTAATAAAGCTGAAGCTGCGGAGTGGAGTGGTGCCATGCATGAAGCAGGCTACACTCAAGATTCATCAATTCTGCTGCCCTAGTTACATCAATAAACAACACATCGATCGATCTCACTAATTTCAAACCATAGTCCATGCATTTCAACAGGTCCATTTTCACACAAGCAAACAACACCTATGAGAAAAAAACAATGTGGCTCCAACAAAAAACACATAATTCATGATTTGAGCATGGGTGTGACAAAAACCACACATGACCTACAAGTCGTTCAAATTTAGTAAAGGGGATCTTGATTGGTATTAAGGATGTTGACAAGATGATGGCCATTGGATTCCCTCTCAACTATACTGTACCAGTTAGGTAGATTAGACAAGCACACCTAATAATAACCAAAAATATCTATAGAAAATTTCACAGCCCTGTGTCAGAAAATAAAGTAGTAGCATCTAAGAATACTACACTAAAATCATTCAAAATCTGCATCAGAGATAGTTAAGTTGAACTCCCCTCTTAATGGTATTCTTTAGTCTGTCGTAGTTGACCAGAAGAGCTAGATCGACCAAATACAGTGAGAAATACTACATGTGCAAATCACTTGCATGGTAGTACTGAGGAGTGGTCACTTACGAGGATTTTATTTCCCTCCCTGAATGTGTCCTTGAAGATAGCATGTCGGCTATAACATGGCACATGCCTCAAGGGGAACAAAATTACCTCGAGCTCAAGCACGAACATGATTAACTTGTCGTTTCTGATTTCAAACAGTACTGTTGGGTGGTCTCTAGAGAGATGTTGACCCTGGGTCCACATTCCAGAGACTTGTAGAAAAATAAAGGTACTTTCCCTAAAAAAATATACAAAATAATTGATTTTTAGTTTTGATTCCTTGGGGAAACAAACCTATTTAATGCAAAAAGAAAAAAGAAAAATAAATAAGTTTGTACTTTGTATATGATTTTAAAAAAAGTAACAAATAGAAAAATATATATCTTGAAAATGGCCCCCATGCCGCGCTCCGACCAAAAAGACAAAGCTAGTTGTGAGATCGGGTGCTTGATTTGTGTTTGCGGGCACGACAAAAAATGGGAATTGTGTTTGCCTAGTTGACGGGGGAGGTATCTTACCTGCTCTGCAAAAACTAGCCCCCTCACCCCGCTGGTCGTTCAGACAAAGCAAAAAAGCCTAGTTGCAATCATGTTGGTAAAAAAAGACATGCAGTTGTAATCCGGGGACACCGCTTACAGTTGCATGACTAATTTTCCCCCTCTCCCCGCTGCCCTCTCTCTTCCCGCCGCCACCCCCTCTGACAAAACAAAGCTCCCAATTGCAACCATGTTAGAAACACATGCAGTTGCATGACTAGAGTTGGACATGCGACCGACCCTATCTTTCTTCCCGCCGCCCCTCTGACAAAACAATGGCCCCAATTACAACCAAGTTAGAAGACATGCAATTGTGTGAGTATAGTTGGACATGCAACTAGCCCCCCTCCTCGTCGGTCCCTTCGACAAAGCAAAAGCGCAGTTGCAACCAACTTAGAAGACATGCAGTTGCGTGACTATAGTTGGACATGCAACTGCCCCGGGGCCCTCTTGCCATCGCCCCCTCCAACAAAAAGGCCCAGTTGTGACCAAATTTGAAGAGATGTAGTTGTGTGCCTCGTGTGGGACATGCAACTGGCCCGCCAATCCCTTCGACAAAGTAAAAGCGTAGTTGCAACCAAGTTAGAAGACATACAGTTGCGTCAGTATAGTTGGACATGCAACTGCCGCCCCCTCTCTCTTGCCGCCGCCCCATCCGATAAAACAAAGGCCCCAGTTGCATACAAGTTTGAAGACATGCAGTTGTGTGCCTAGTGTGGGACATGCAACTGGCCCCTCTCCTCGTCGATCCCTCCAACAAAACAGAAGCCTACCTGGAACCAAATTAGAAGACATGCACTTGCGAACCATGTTGGAAGATATGCAGTTCCATAACTACAATTGGGTATGCAACTGGCCCCCTCTCACACCGCCGCCCGCTCCGACAAAACAAAGCCACTTGCAATTGCAACCAAGTTAGAAGACATGCAGTTGCCACCATGTTGGAACACATGTAATTGCATGACTATAGTTGAGCATGCAACTGGCACCCTCTCTCTTCCCGTCGCCCCCTACGACAAAACAAAGGCCCCAGTTACAACCAAGTTAGAAGACATATAGTTGCGTGACTAGTGTGGGACATGCAACTAGCCCCCTCTCTTCCTGCCACCCTCTCTCCTACAAAACAGAGGCCTAGTTCCAACCCATTTACAAGACATGTAATTGCATGACTACAGAAGGACATGCAACTAACCCCATCTACATGTTGCCCGCCCCCCCAACAAAACAAAACCCCACTTGCAACCATTTTGGAAAACATGGAGTTGTGTGACTATAATTGAACATGCAACTGGCCCCTCTCTTCCAGCCACCTAGTTGGAAACTATGTTGGAAGACAAGCAGTTGTGTGACTAGTGCAGGACATGCAAATGGCCCCTCTCCTTGTCGGTCCCTCTGACAAAACAAAAGTCCAAGTTGTAATAAGGTTAGAAGACATGCAATTGCGACCATGTTGGAAGGCCTAAAATTGCATGACTATACTTGAGCATGCAACTGGCCCCCTCTCTCTTGATCCCGCCCTCCTTCGACAAAACAAAGGTCCCAGTTGCAACTAAGTTAGAAGACCTGCAGTTGTGTGGCTAGTGCGGGACATGCAACTAGCCCTGTCTCTGTCTGACAAAAACAAAACCTGAGTTGCAACCAAGTTAGAAGACATGCAGTTGCGACCATGTTGGAAGACATGCAGTTGCATGACTCTAGTTGAGCATGCAACTGGCCCCCACTCTCTTGTCGTCTCCCCCTCCGACAAAACAAAGGCTCTAGTTGCAACCAAGTTAGAAGATATGCAATTACGTGCCTAGTGTGGGACATGCAATTGGCCCCTCTAGTCGTCGGCCCCTCCGATAAAAACAATAGTTGACTTGCAACCGACATGTAGTTGCATGACTATAGTTGAGCATGCAACTGGCCCCCTCTCTCTTGCTGCCACCCCTCCGACAAAACAAAGGCCCCAGTTGCAACCCAGTTAGAAGACATGCAATTGTGTGCCTAGTTTGGGACATGCAACTTGCCCTCTCTTCGTATGACAAAACAAAGGCCTAGTTGCAACCAAGTTAGAAGACATGCAGTTGCATGACTACAGTTGAGCATGCAACTGGCCCCCTCTCTCTTGCTGCCACCCTTCCGACAAAACAAAGGCCCCAGTAGCAACCCAGTTAGAAGACATGCAATTGTGTGCCTAGTTTGGGACATGCAACTGGCCCTCTCCTTGTATGACAACACAAAGGCCTAGTTGCAACCAAGTTAGAAGACATGCAATTGCGACCATGTTTGGCAGACATGTAGTTGCGTGAACAGTTGAGCATGCAACTAGCCTCCTCTCTTTGGCCGCCGCCCCATCCGACAAAACAAAGCCACTTACAGTTGCAACCAAGTTAGAAGACATGCAGTTGCGTGGCTAGTGTGGGACATGCAACTGGCCCTCTCCTTGTCGGTCCCTTTGACAAAGCAAAAGCGCAGTTGCAACCAAGTTAGAAGACATGAAGTTGCATCACTATATAGTTGGACATGCAACTACCCCCCCCCCTCCTCTCTCTTGTTGTTGCCTCATCTGACAAAACAAAGCCCCCAGTTGCAACCAAGTTTGAAGACATGCAGTTGTGTGCCTAGTGTGGGACATTACCGAGCGGTAGTAGGCCTTCTGGATCTGACTCCTCTTCCTGAGTCAGCTAAGGCCCCCTAGTGTGAATGATGTAGTCATCATCGGTGTTGTCGGGTTCTTCATCTAAAACTTCCATGTAGTCATCCTCGTCCTCACATTCTTCATCTTCAGTGGCATTCCCAAATTGAATCACGCAAACAATTGACCTTGGGGAAGGCTGGTCCAAGTAGAAAAAAGTAGCTGACTCTTCCCTAACTTATTGTCTGCAACAAACTTCCTCCAACCACTCTCATACATTGCACTCTGTCAGCGCCCCTTGCGACACTTTACAGTCTAAAACTAGCATATATTACTAGGCATGACTGAACAAAACAACAACGAAAAGATGAAAAAACCTACAGGAAACAACGTACAAATCAGAAAAATGACAAACGACAAGAACAAGCAACAAAAATCTACAGGAAGCAACCTACATGGTTTGAACATGAACATCAAACAGTGAATTCTACAAAAAGCTACACTCTACACTCTACATGGGTCAGAAAAGGGCTAGAAAAAAAGAGATACACTGAACTCTTAAAAACATGAACCAACCATATCGGTGCAAAAAACACACAGTTACAAAGAGAGGACGGTTGCTAGTAGAACACTAATAAAAAAGGTTATGCTGCTAGTTAAATCATGGCCATGGTTTCTCGAAGTAAAAGACAAGATAAAAACATTAATAAATGATCCCTATTATTTTAGACGTATAAAATCCCTATTATGCCAGTAAGCGTCTTTCTACTCTCTAACCACACAGGAAGAGCTTGACATGCTAGATGAAAAAAAAATCAATGATTCAATGTAAACAACTAGTTAACTAGGGGCTCCCCTCTGCTTCAAAAACTCGAGGAGAAAAAAGGAAAAAAGATCAACCTTTAACAAATATATTTTGTGATGATGAGTATAAACTAAAAAAGGATCAGAAAAAATAGAGGCTGCGGAGTTAGCCCTGCATTTTTTAACTCCTTCCCGACATACATGCCGATGCCACTTGCGCTGCTCCCGCAGTTGCAAGGGCTCGGACAAACTCTGCAAACCGTCTCTTGTGCACATAATAAGCGCCAAACATAAATTTGTGCTAGTGAGACGCATACATATTCAGCTAATGATTTTAGTTCAATACTTGTATGCTTCCAAAGAAAAAGGATTTTGAGATAATGATGAGTTATCATTCGTGTCGCCGCTGATGACTAAAAAGATATATTTACATTGTGATGTGGAGATAAAAAAGATGAGTATGTCGAAAGACCATATTATCTTGATTCATATACAAAAAATGAACATCGTACTGATTCATATGGTTTCAGCAAAAAAAGAAAACAGAAATAACATGTTGCTGCTGGAAACTTGGTTTCATTAATCATTCTCTTTTGATTCCACAAAAAGAGAGATTTGAACATGCTACTGACTAAATAGGGTCTCAACAAATAAACTGACAAAACAAATAAACATGCCACTCCTAGTGATAGATTTCAGTAGTAATCTCTCCTCTTTATGGAGAAAGATTTTGAAAAAACATGCTACTGATTAGATAGGGGTTCTGAAAAACAAATAAACATAGCCACTCCTACTGATATATTCAGTGACAAACTCTCTTGTTTCAAGAGAAAGATTTCAAAACATGCCATTGATTAAATATGGTTTCAATAAAATCTAAATAAACAAACAAGAGACTGAACCACTCCTAGTGATGGCTCACTAATACATATGAGGGGGTTCTAGTTCAGTAATAATCCTCAAAACATGCAACTGACTACGAAAAAAATTGTTTCAGCAAAATCATATTCTTCAAGCTACTAATCTGGACTAAATAAACAAACAAGGGAGTGAACCACTCCTAGTGATGGGTCAGTAATAGATATGAGGGGATATGAGAAGCACTTCTAGAGACAACAAATATCCCAAAAGAACAGTATCAGTGTTAGCACTCACCAGATCAAAAAAGTTGTCCAAAAAAAAGAATGGCTAGCACAGGTTATATCCTAACAAAAATGAAATGTCAACTTAGCAAGCCTAAAACACATCTCTCTTGTCACCTACTGATGTACAGAGGGTGTAAAAATGCACTCTACTCTCTCTCTCTCTCTCTCTTTACCCCTGGCTCAAATACTATAGCAGGTTCTTCACGCTAGGAACCCTAAGAAAAACTTCTCTATAGTACCTACAAGCATAAAAAAATAAGTGGTGTTGATAATACTACTTCCAGTGCAATCCAAAGGAGAAAACACTTCATCTCAGTCTCTTAGGGATACTAAAATTCTAGTACTACTAGTTATAAAAAATCTTTATTGGACAAAGCCTCGAAAACAGAGCAAAAAGCAAAATCTGAATGACAAAAGAGGTGCCACATAAAAACAGAGCTTTATTTATCAAGGTAAGTGAATCCCGCTACAAGCAAATAAACCACTTTCATCCTCAAATCCAGCACGCCGACATTGCCGATCGACACGCGTGAACAAGAGACACTATTATGCATGAAAGCACAAAAATTAAAACTAAAAATAAAAAAGGTCTAAACTCTGGGGGCTATTCTCTGCTTGAAACTACTAATCAAATGCTTGATATAAGCAAAACAATCAGGCGGGCATGAAAGTAAAACCCGTATCTACTCTACTGGATACATGGCCAGCGTGACAAACTCCAACAATGCAGCAAACATGTACTTAGCATCGTGCCATCCCGGGACCTCATGTCGCTGACTCACACCAAGCCCTACACTAAATTATTCAGACTAACAAGCAAGAACTGAACTAACTGAAGCTAACTGGAAATAAAGACTTAAGTGCAGTTAACTTGGCGTGAGGTCTGTAGCACCTAACAAGGCCTACCAGCCGCGCACTCTGGCCGGCCTTCAGGCACCACAAACATCTTGAACCCATACGTGCAACTACCTCACCTTTACATCCACATGAATCACAAAATAACCACCTCCATTCTTTAACTGCTTGAAGAATAAGCACACGAAAAAAATGGTTAATAATCCTGGAGCCGATTCTATGCTTGAAGCTATTGATCTACACTTGATCCAAACAAAAATCAACCAATCCCCTTCAGATCTACAGTGTCGCAACAACAAACAAGACAAAAAACAGATAGAGAGAAGGTAGAGGAAACTCACTCCACCAGCAGCGCCGACCATCCTCTCTCGTTGGGCATGCAGTAGCACATCAATCTGTTTGTTGAAGAAACCTTGGAGCTCGTCGTCTTTTCTTCCCCTATGGACTTCTTACGATTTGAGAATGGGGAATGGAGAGAGACGATGTGGAATGAGCTCTGATTGTCCGTTCCCCTCTTCTTAATTACCACACGGGTGGCCGCTTCCCCTAACTCTCTTTATTGCGGCCCCAAAACAAAACAGAAAAAACAAAAAAGCCCGCACCGAACACCAGCCCAGCCCACAAAAGCAAAACGCTCGCACGGGATCGCGGTTCGACAAAAAAAAGAAGGAAATGGGCCGGTCCATGCCTTAGACAGGCTGAAACAAAGACAGAGCGCCCCGGAACGAATCTACAAGCAACGCAGAGATCGAACGGCTACCCAGTCGACTGAGACTTCGCGAAGTCTCAGTCGACTGATTTTTAGCACCTCCGTTACTTTAATACTTTTCAGTGCCCAAATGACCTTTCTCGCCAGTGCCATCTTTGGCAACAAAAGTGACGAAGCAAACACGAGTTAGACATCAGAGTACACCTACACATGTCATCAGTGTTAGAAGGGAGAGAGGGGTTTGGTGGAATTGTTCATTATATTGCTTGAGCCTCGTGGGCATATATATAGGAGTACATGATCTACTTAGAGTACAAGGCAAGCCAGAATATTTCCTAGTCTAACCTATGTTTCCTAATACAATCTCGTTACTCAACATCCCCCCCGCAGTCACAACGGTAGCGACGCAGACGGTGAGGCTGGAGAAGAATCCGAAGGCAAGCCGAAGGACAACCCCCCCCCCCCAGTCATAACGGTCGACGCATCGCAGAGTCGTGGCTGGAGTGGAAACCAACGAGGTTGCTCAAGGAGGCGGTAGCCCTTTATGCCATTTGTCGATGTAGCGGAGAGTGTGGTTGGTGGAGCCGTGGTCGAGGTAGCCGTGCGAAGAATGTCGTGGTCGATGTCGAGTCGAGGTGGCATGTGTCGAGAAAGTCGTCATGGAGCCGCGGGCGCAAGAGGGCGCCGAGTTAGCATGGGCGCAGTGGTGTCGAAGTAGGAGTGCGCCGGAAAGAAAATGTTGTTGACGACGCGTCGCGGCGGGTTTGCCAAGCCCGGGGACGCATCGTGGATGAAGGCACGCACCGGTGTTGCCAGCACGGGGCATGCGTAGACGGACGAAGATGAAGTTGACGAAGCACCGACCAGGCTTGCCAGGCATGGGGACACGTCGTGGATGAAGGCACGCATCGGTGTTGCCAGCACCGGGCATGCGTAGACGAGGGACCTGCACGAGCTGTACGCCATGTCGGAGAAGTCGGAGGGGCCAGCAGAGAAGAACTCGATGACGATTGCGGCGTCCATCGGCGCGGGGCCAATGTTGTTGGAGAACGTAGCAGAATTTTAAAATTTTCTACACATCATCAAGATCAATCTATGGAGTCATCTAGCAACAAGGTGAGAGGAGTGCATCTACATACCCTTGTAGATCGCGAGCGGAAGCGTTCAAGAGAACGGGTTGATGGAGTCGTACTCGTCGTGATCCAAATCACCGATGACCAAGCGCCGAACGGACGGCACCTCCGCGTTCAACACACGTACGGTTGGGAGAGACGTCTCCTCCTTCTTGATCCAGCAAGGGAAGAGGAGAGGTTGACGGAGATCCAGTAGCACGACGGCGTGGTGGTGGAAGCAGCGGGATCTTGGCAGAGCTTCGCCAAGCACCAACGAGAGGGAGAGGTGTCACGGGGGGAGAGGGAGGCGCCAGGGACTTGGGTGCGGCTTCCCTACCTCCCCTCCACTATATATAGGGGGCCTGGGGGGCGCCTGCCCCTACAGATCCCACCTAAGAGGAGGGGGCGGCGGCCTAGGGCTGGCTTGGCCCCCAAGGCAGGTGGAGGAGCCCCCACCCCCTTAGGGTTTCCAACCCTAGGCGCAAGGGAGGCCCAAGGGGGGCGCACCAGCCCACCAGGGGCTGGTTCCCTTCCCACTTCAGCCCATGGGGCCCTCCGGGATAGGGGGCCCCACCCGGTGGACCCCCAGGACCCTTCCGGTGGTCCCGGTACAATAGCGATGACCCCTGAAACTTTCCCGGTGGCCGAAACTGGTCTTCCTATATATAAATCTTTACCTTCGGACCATTCCGGAACTCCTCGTGACGTCCAGGATCTCATCCGGGACTCTGAACAATTTTCGGGTTACCGCATACTTATATCTCTACAACCCTAGCGTCACCGAACCTTAAGTGTGTAGACCCTACGGGTTCGGGAACCATGCAGACATGACCGAGACAACTCTCCGGCCAATAGCCAACAGCGGGATCTGGATACCCATGTTGACTCCCACATATTCCATGATGATCTCATCGGATGAACCACGATGTCGAGGATTCAATCAATCCCGTATTCAATTCCCTTTGTCAATCGGTACGTTACTTGCCCGAGATTCGATCGTCGGTATCCCAATACCTCGTTCAATCTCATTACCGGCAAGTCACTTTACTCGTTCCGTAATGCATGATCCCGTGACCAACTACTTAGTCACACTGAGCTCATTATTATGATGCATTACCGAGTGGGCCCAGAGATACCTCTCCGTCATACGGATGACAAATCCCAGTCTCGATTCATGCCAACCCAACAGACACTTTCGGAGATACCTGTAGTGCACCTTTATAGCCACCCAGTTAAGTTGTGACATTTGGTACACCCAAAGCACTCCTACGGTATCCGGGAGTTGCACAATCTCATGGTCTAAGGAAATTATACTTGACACTTAGAAAAGCTCTAGCAGACGAACTACACGATCTTGTGCTATGCTTAGGATTGGGTCTTGTCCATCACATCATTCTCCTAATGATGTGATCCCGTTATCAATGACATCCAATGCCCATGGTCAGGAAACCATAACCATCTATTGATCAACGAGCTAGTCAACTAGAGGCTCACTAGGGACATGTTGTGGTCTATGTATTCACACATGTATTACGATTTCCGGATAACACAATTATAGCATGAACAATAGACAATTATCATGAACAAGGAAATATAATAATAACCATTTTATTATTGCCTCTAGGGCATATTTCCAAGAGTCTCCCACTTGCACTAGATTCAATAATCTAGTTACATTGTGATGAATCGAACACCCATAGAGTTCTGGTGTTGATCATGTTTTCCTCGAGGAAGAGGTTTAGTCAACGGATCGGCGACATTCAAGTCCGTATGCACTTTACAAATATCTATGTCTCCATTTTGAACATTTTCACGAATGGAGTTGAAGCGACGCTTGATATGCCTGGTCTTCCTGTGAAACCTGGGCTCCTTGGCAAGGGCAATAGCTCGAGTGTTGTCACAGAAGAGAGTCATTGGGCCCGACGCATTGGGAATAACTCCTAGGTCGGTAATGAACTCCTTCACCCAGATTGCTTCTTGTGCTGCCTCCGAGGGTGCCATGTACTCCGCTTCACATGTAGATCCCGCCACGACGCTTTGCTTGCAACTGCACCAGCTGACTGCCCCACCATTCAAGATATACACGTATCCGATTTGTGACTTGGAGTCATCCAGACCTGTGTCGAAGCTAGCATCGACGTAACCCTTTATGACGAGCTCTTCGTCACCTCCATAAATGAGAAACATATCCTTAGTCCTTTTTAGGTACTTCAGGATATTCTTGACCGTTGTCCAGTGTTCCATGCCGGGATTACTTTGGTACCTTCCTACCGAACTTACGGCAAGGTTTACATCAGGTCTAGTACACAGCATGGCATACATAATAGACCCTTCATTGAAAAACACTTGTTCAAGTAGGCCTTTATGCTTTCCAAGAATTATATATCATTTCCCATCAATAGTATGTCATCCACATATAATATGAGAAATGCTACAGAGCTCCCACTCACTTTCTTGTAAACACAGGCTTCTCCATAAGTCTGCGTAAACCCAAACGCTTTGATCATCTCATCAAATCGACTGTTCCAACTCCGAGATGCTTGCACCAGCCCATAGATTGGGCGTTCGAGCTTGCACACCTTGTCAGCATTCTTAGGATCGACAAAACCTTCCGGCTGCATCATATACAATTCTTCCTTAAGGAAACCATTAAGGAATGTCGTTTTGACGTCCATTTGCCATATCTCATAATCATAGAATGCGGCAATTGCTAAGATGATTCGGACGGACTTCAGCTTCGCTACGGGTGAGAAAGTCTCATCGTAGTCAACCCCTTGAACTTGTCGATAACCCTTAGCGACAAGCCGAGCCTTATAGATGGTCACATTACCATCCGTGCCTGTCTTCTTCTTAAAGATCCATTTATTTTCTATGGCTCACCGATCATCAGGCAAGTCAGTCAAAGTCCATACTTCGTTTTCATACATGGATCCTATCTCGGATTTCATGGCTTCCAGCCAATTGTCAGAATCTGGGCCCGCCATCGCTTCTTCATAGTTCGAAGGTTCACCATTGTCCAACAACATGATTTCCAGGACAGGGTTGCCGTACCACTCTGGTGCGGAACGTGTCCTTGTGGACCTACGAAGTTTAGTAGCAACTTGATCTGAAGTTTCATGATCATCATCATCATTAACTTCCTCTCTAGTCGGTGCAGGCACCTCAGGAACATTTTCTTGAGTTGCGCCACTCTCCGGTTCAAGAGGCAATACTTCATCAAGTTCTACTTTCCTCCCACTTACTTCTTTCGAGAGAAACTCTTTCTCTAGAAAGGATCCATTCTTGGCAACAAAGATCTTGCCTTCGGATCTGAGGTAGAAGGTATACCCAATAGTTTCTTTAGGGTATCCTATGAAGACGCATTTTTCCGATTTGGGTTCGAGCTTTTCAGGTTGAAGTTTCTTTACTAAGCATCGCATCCCCAAACTTTTAGAAACGACAGCTTAGGTTTCTTCCCAAACCATAATTCATACGGTGTCGTCTCAACGGATTTCGACGGAGCCCTATTTAAAGTGAATGCGGCAGTCTCTAAAGCATAGCCCCAAAATGACAGCGGCAGATCGGTAAGAGACATCATAGATCGCACCATATCTAATAGAGTGCGATTACGATGTTCGGACACACCTTTACGCTGAGGTGTTCCAGGCGGTGTGAGTTGTGAAACTAATCCACATTTCCTTAAGTGCGTGCCAAATTCGTGACTCAAATATTCTCCCCACGATCTGATCGCAAGAACTTGATTTTCCTGTCACGTTGATTCTCAACCTCACTCTAAAATTCCTTGAACTTTTCAAAGGTCTCAGACTTGTGTTTCATTAAGTAGATATACCCATATCTACTTAAGTCATCAGTGAGGGTGATAACATAACGATAGCCACCGCGAGCCTCAACACTCATTGGACCGCACACATCAGTATGTATGATTTCCAATAAGTTGGTTGCTCGCTCCATTGTTCCAGAAAACGGAGTCTTGGTCATCTTGCCCATGAGGCATGGTTTGCACGTGTCAAATGATTCATAATCAAGAGACTCCAAAAGCCCATCTGCATGGAGTTTCTTCATGCGTTTGACACCGATGTGACCAAGGCGGCAGTGCCACAAGTATGTGGGACTATCATTATCAACCTTACATCTTTTGGTATTCACACTATGAATATGTGTAACATCACGTTCGAGATTAAATAAGAATAAACCATTGACCAGCGGGGCATGACCATAAAACATATCTCTCATATAAATAGAACAACCATTATTCTTGGATTTAAATGAGTAGCTATCTCGGATTAAACGAGATCCCGATACAATGTTCATGCTCAAAGCTGGCACTAAATAACAATTATTGAGGTTTAAAACTAATCTCGTAGGTAAATGTTGAGGTAGCGTGCCGACGGCGATCACATCGACCTTGGAACCATTCCCGACGCGCATCGTCACCTCGTCCTTCGCCAGTCTCCGCTTATTACGCAGCTCCTGTTTTGAGTTACAAATATGAGCAACCGCACCGGTATCAAATACCCAAGAACTACTACGAGTACTGGTAAGGTACACATCAATAACATGTATATCACATATACCTTTGGTGTTGCCTGCCTTCTTGTCTTCTAAGTACTTGGGGCAGTTCCGCTTCCAGTGACCACTTCCCTTGCAATAAAAACACTCAGTCTCGGGTTTGGGTCCATTCTTTGGCTTCTTCCTAGCAGCTTGCTTACTAGGCGCGGCAACTCCCTTGCCGTCCTTCTTGGAGTTCTTTTTACCCTTGCCTTTCTTGAACTTAGTGGTTTTATTCACCATCAACACTTGATGTTCCTTTTTGATTTCTACCTCCGCTGATTTCAGCATTGAATATACCTCAGGAATGGTCTTTTCCATCCCCTGCATATTGAAGTTCATCACAAAGCTCTTGTAGCTAGGTGGGAGCGACTGAAGGATTCTATCAACGACCGCATCATCCGGGAGATTAACTCCCAGCTGAGACAAGCGGTTGTGCAACTCAGACATTTTGAGTATGTGCTCGCTGACGGAACTATTCTCCTCCATCTTACAACTGTAGAATTTGTCGGAGACTTCATATCTCTCGACCCGGGCATGAGCTTGGAAAACCATTTTCAGCTCTTGGAACATCTCATATGCTTCGTGTTGCTCAAAACGCTTCTGGAGCCCCGGTTCTAAGCTATAAAGCATGCCGCACTGAACCAGGGAGTAATCATCAACAGGGACTGCCAAGCGTTCATAACGTCTTGGTTTGCTGGGGGTGGTGCTTCACCTAGCGGTGCTTCAAGGACATATGCTTTCTTGGCAGCTATGAGGATGATCGTCAACTTTCGGACCCAGTCCGTATAGTTGCTACCATCGTCTTTCAGCTTGGTTTTCTCTATGAACGCGTTGAAGTTGAGGACAACATTAGCATGGGCCATTTGATCTACAAGACATATTGTAAAGATTTTAGACAAAGTTCATGATAATTAAGTTCATCTAATCAAATTATTTAATGAACTCCCACTCAGATAGACATCCCTCTAGTCATCTAAGTGATACATGATCCGATTCAACTAGGCTGTGTCCGATCATCACGTGAGACGGACTAGTCATCATCGGTGAACATCTTCATGTTGATCGTATCTTCCATACGACTCATGTTCGACCTTTCAGTCTTCCGTGCTCCGAGGCCATGTCTGTACATGCTAGGCTCATCCAGTCAACCTAAGTGTTTTGCATGTGTAAATCTGGCTTACACCCGTTGTATGCGAATGTTAGAACCTATCACACCCGATCATCACGTTGTGCTTCGGAACAACGGACCTTAGCAACGGTGCACAGAAACACTTTCTTGAAATTATTGCGAGGGATCATCTTATTTATGCTACCGTCGTTCTAAGAAAATATGATGTAAAACATGATAAACATCACATGCAATCAAATAATGACATGATATGGCCAATATCATTTTGCTCCTTTTGATCTCCATCTTCGGGGCGCCATGATCATCGTCGTCACCGGCATGACACCATGATCTCCATCATCGTGTCTTCATGAAGTTGTCTCGTCAACTATTACTTCTACTACTATGGCTAATGGTTAGCGATAAAGTAAAGTAATTACATGACGTATAAGTTGACACGCATGTCATAAATAAATTAAGACAACTCCTATGGCTCCTGCCAGTTGTCATACTCATCGACATGCAAGTCGTGATTCCTATTACAAGAACATGATCAATCTCATACATCACATATATCATTCATCACATCCTTTTGGCCATATCACATCACACGGCATATGCTGCAAAAACAAGTTAGACGTCGTCTGATTGTTGTTGCAAGTTTTTTACGTGGCTGCTATAGGTTTCTAGCAAGAACGTTTCTTACCTACGCCAAAACCACAACGTGATATGCCAATTTCTATTTACCCTCATAAGGACCCTTTTCATCGAATCCGATCCAACTAAAGTGGGAGAGACAGACACCCGCTAGCCACCTTATGCAACTAGTGCATGTCAGTCGGTGGAACCAGTCTCACGTAAGCGTACGTGTAAGGTCGGTCCGGGCTGCTTCATCCCACGGTGCCGCCGAATCAAGATAAGAGTAGTAACGGCAAGTAAATTGACAAAATCGACGCCCACAACAACTTGCGTTCTACTCGTGCATAGAAACTACGCATAGACCTAGGTCTGATACCACTATTGGAGAACGTAGCAGAATTTTAAAATTTTCTACGCATCATCAAGATCAATCTATGGAGTCATCTAGCAACGAGGTGAGAGGAGTGCATCTACATACCCTTGCAGATCGCGAGCGGAAGCATTCAAGAGAACGGGGTTGATGGAGTCGTACTCGTCGTGATCCAAATCACCGATGACCAAGCGCCGAACGGACGGCACCTCCGCGTTCAACACGTACGGTTGGGAGAGACGTCTCCTCCTTGATCCAGCAAGGGGAGAGGAGAGGTTGATGGAGATCCAATAGCACGACGGCGTGGTGGTGGAAGCAGCAGGATCTCGGCAGGGCTTCGCCAAGCACCAACGAGAGGGAGAGGTGTCACGGGGGGAGAGGGAGGCGCCAGGGACTTGGGTGCGGCTGCCCTCCCTCCCCTCCACTATATATAGGGGGCCTGGGGGCGCCGGCCCCTACAGATCCCATCTAAGGGGAGGGGGCGGCGGCCTAGGACTGGCTTGGCCCCCAAGGCAGGTGGAGGCGCCCCCACCCCCTTAGGGTTTTGAACCCTAGGCGCAAGGGAGGCCCAAGGGGGGCGCACCAGCCCACCAGGGGCTGGTTCCCTTCCCACTTCAGCCCATGGGGCCCTCCGGGATAGGTGGCCCCACCCGGTGGACCCCCGGGACCCTTCCGGTGGTCCCGATACAATACCGATGACCCCCGAAACTTTCCCGGTGGCCGAAACTGGTCTTCCTATATATAAATTTGTACCTCTAGACCATTCCGGAACTCCTCGTGACGTCCAGGATCTCATCCGGGACTCTGAACAACTTTCGGGTTACCGCATACTTATATCTCTACAACCCTAGCGTCACCGAACCTTAAGTGTGTAAACCCTACGGGTTCGGGAACCATGCAGACATGACCGAGACAACTCTCCGGCCAATAGCCAACAGCGGGATCTAGATAACCATGTTGACTCCCACATATTCCACGATGATCTCATCGGATGAACCACGATGTCGAGGATTCAATCAATCCCGTATTCAATTCCCTTTGTCAATCGGTACGTTACTTGCCCGAGATTCGATCATCGGTATCCCAATACCTCATTCAATCTCGTTACCGGCAAGTCACTTTACTCGTTCCATAATGCATGATCCCGTGACCAACTACTTAGTCACACTGAGCTCATTATGATGATGCATTACCGAGTGGGCCCAGAGATACCTCTCCATCATACGGAGTGACAAATCCCAGTCTCGATTCATGCCAACCCAACAAACACTTTCGGAGATACCTGTAGTGCACCTTTATAGCCACCCAGTTACGTTGTGACGTTTGGTACACCCAAAGCACTCCTACGGTATCCGGGAATTGCACAATCTCATGGTCTAAGGAAATGATACTTGACACTTAGAAAAGCTCTAGTAGACGAACTACGCGATCTTGTGCTATGCTTAGGATTGGGTCTTGTCCATCACATCATTCTCCTAATGATGTGATCCCGTTATCAATGACATCCAATGTCCATGGTCAGGAAACCGTATCCATCTATTGATCAACGAGCTAGTCAACTAGAGGCTCACTAGGGACATGTTCTGGTCTATGTATTCACACATGTATTACGATTTCCGGATAACACAATTATAGCATGAACAATAGACAATTATCATGAACAAGGAAATATAATAATAACCATTTTATTATTGCCTCTAGGGCATATTTCCAACAAATGTGGCCCGCGGTTGTCGGAGTAGATGAAGCGGTCGGGGTAGATGACGGCGACGCTGGCGACGAGATGGTGCTGGACGAAGACGACAGGGGTGGACGGGCGGCGGCGGCTACGAAGGTAGCGGCGGCCAAAAAAGAGCGGCGGCGGCGGCGGCCGCGGCGGCTAGGTAAGGAGTGTGGTGGTGGTACTCGAAGTAGGCGAAGAACCCTGACAGCGTGACGAAGACCGGGGCGGATGGTGGTGTTCCCGCGCCAAGGGAGACGGCGCGGCGCATACCACGGGGGGTCGACGCGCGTTGACGGTGGAGTGGACCGCAGGCCGCGGCACTACGGCCCGAAGGGGCGACGCAACGGCGGCAGGCGGGTCGGGGCGGCGGCTGGGACCGCGGGCCGGGACGCTGCGGCCCATAGGGGCGACGCAATGGCGGTTCGCGAGTCAGTGCAACCGCGGGGACGGCCTTGGGACGGCGGCGTGGACTGCGTGCCACGCTCGCTACGGCCCGACGGTGCGACGCAGCGGCGGCGCGAGGGTCGGTGCAGCCACGGGACGGCCTAGAGCGGACGCCCTCGGGGCGGCGGGGGACCGCGGGCCGCGGCACTATGGCCCGAAGGGGCGACGCAGCGGTGACGCGGGTCCGTGCAGCCGGGAGAAGAACCACGGGGCGGCGGCGCTGCGGCCCGACGGGGCGACGCAGCAGCAGCCCGATGCTCGATCGGTAGAGAGACGCGCTGAACTCGGGACGGTCTTCACGGGGCCTGCGGAGGCGTGTGCAACCGACGGGCCAGGTTGGTCGCACGGCGTAGGATGAGGCGGATCGCGGCGGCGGGCGGGTGATCAATCCGATCGCGCGCGATCTCGGGGACGCCGCTCGGTGGAGGCGTGGTGGCGGCGGAGTCCGAGATGAAGCCGGCGGCGGCGGTCAACAGGGCGGCTATGATTGGCCGCTGCATGACGCGAGGCCGCCGGGTCGGGATGATGCAGGAGTCCCGGTCGGAGCAGGGCGGTGACGGCCGGCATAGATTGACGGGCGGGCCGGCGTACGAACGGCGGCGGCGAAGGGCCGCCGCGTGATGCGAGGCCACCCGGTCGGGGTGACCGCGGGTTGACGCGCGGACGACGCGCGAGGCCGCCGGGTCGGTGAAGAAGCCGGCCGATCATGCCGGTGTTGGAGTAGAGGTGCACGGAGTCGACGGCGGCGGTGGGCGACGCAAACCGGATCACATAGACCGGAAAACGAAAAAGTAGACGCCGATCAAAGTGACCGACGAGAGAGAGAAAATCCGGATCAAAGGATCGGGAAAAAAAGACTCTCTAGGGCAGCCGGTCAACATGACCGGCGGACGAACACTAGGTACGGGCGGCGCGGCCCCCGGCGGCGGTCATGAAGGCCGACCGCCCCGGGGGCGGCGCGCGGGTGCGGAAGCGGCGACGGTTAGGGTTTAAAACCCGGAAACTGATACCATGTTAGAAGGGAGAGAGGTGTTTGGTGGAATTGTTCGTTATATTGCTTGAGCCTCGTGGGCATATATATAGGAGTACATGATCTACTTGAAATACAAGGCAAGCCAGAATATTTACTAGTCTAACCTATATTTCCTAATACAATCACGTTACTCAACAATCAGCACCAGATAATTAGCATTTTTCTTGCCCATTCTCTTCAGAGTCCATTGTATACCAACTGTATGATTATGTAGTAAATAATCTCTATTTCTTTTGTCATTTCTATAAGGTATTGTCATCCATTGTCATTTTGATGGGAAAAAAACCTTATTGGTACATGAAGATTTTAGATACTAGATCAATTGTTTTTTTGAAAAAATCCACAAAATTTTGCCAACCATTGCGTCCTTCATCCAGGGCGACGAGGAGCTGCACAGCAGAGAGGTGCCGCCGCCTGGGCAAGGCAAGGATAGGCAATGGGTCGATGCAAAGCAGGAAAAATACGGCACCAGATTCAGCTAGCATTTGCCCAAGTCATATGATGGATGGACTTAGATGGAGATGTGACGACCCCAAAAGCTGTCAGGGAGAGTTTCATCATTATAAGGTCACATTTGCTTTGGGTGGGAGGCTCCAACCCCTCCTCGAGATCAGATCACCGCCTCATGTTCTGTATGACAGACAGTTCTACAGCCTGTTCTGTTAGTAACTAACCACATACAAGTGTGTGAATCCTGTGCCGTCAGAGAACATACAAATCCGGAGCATAATGCTGCACTTAGTAGGATTGCATAGTGACAGAGTGCAGTACTAACTCACCTAGGAAACCCCAAAGGTAGTGTTGCAGAAAGAGCCATCAGTGAGCATGGGCAACAGAAACAAGACGAGAGAAGAATTCAAATGAGCAAGTGTGTCAGCTACTTTTGAATTCGAAGTGAACAAAGGCAAAAAGAAAAGAGAGAGAGAGAGAGAGAGAGAGAGAGAGAGAGAGAGAGAGACCAGGTTCAGATTTGCTCGGATTCACCTGATGAATCAGGTGCAGGTGTACCATATGGCGACCCAAGTTGCCACTGAGCTTTTCATCACAACGGTGGTCTCTTTTTAGAGTGTTTCAGCTATGAGACCTACGCGCTAGCCAACTGCGCCACCACCCCACTTGTTGTCCTGGAAGCGAAACAAACATCCTTATACAGATCTGAGGATAATTGCCATATTTTGCTCTTGTTTCTGTAACATGTTTCCTGACATATACCACTTCCCTTCCAAGGCCGGCCGAGAGCTACATCGATTTAAATACTTCTTCCGATCATGCACTTTAAAAGCAACATGCATAATTTTCTACTAGTTCTTCGACCGTGCATGGTGAATTATAGAGGGACTTTTTCGTATTGGAGTCAAAGTTCAGTTTAACCATGGATGCCGATCAAGTTCTGTAAATTCTGTACGCAAATACCTTCTTGGATTTATTCAAATATAAGGTATTAATAGACCAATACACAGACAGATAAAAGAAGAACACGAGCGCAGCGCCATTCTACCAACATGATCATGTTTCCAACTTCCAAGGACTGCAGGCTTACAGCGTGTCAATATTCAGGATATAGACATACAGTTACGCAACACCACAAAACTTCACAGACATTGCATCAAGGTTCAGGTACTTGAGTACTGGCAACTTCACTGAAGATAGTTAATCCAGGGGTTGCACATGAACAGCCAGACGCAGCACACCTTAGTGCCGATATTTTGGTGGAGTAATCCTTGGGAGCAATCACCAGAACACCTTAATCATTCGGTTACAGCTAACTGTAGCAAAGATAAATAAATAAACAGCTAACTGTAGCATTTACATAATTTCCTTCTCGTAACCCATAACCATAACCAGAAATTCAGGATCGCAGTATGCGTTGTGGCATTTCATTCATCACGAACCGGAACAGGGAGTCTCAAACTTGTGGAGCTTCAGTGGGACTGCGATCATTTCTTGTGCAGAAGAACTAGTACTGGAGCAACTGGCCTATTGATCATTTCAAACTTGCAGCTCACCCATGCATCAGCAGGCAAGCTTGACGCAAATGATTCAACAATATCGAGTTCATCCCTACAGATAAGAAAGCGATGAAGATGAATGGATTCAGTCTTAAGTGATAGTTGATTGGAGTTTGACATTAAACAACAATATTCTGATGGCATCTTACAAGCAAGCCTATAATCAAATATTATTAACCGCCAAATACCTACGCTACAAAAAAATTCCATCGTCATGATGAAGGATGGCCGATCCACCTTCTTCTGGCTAGATACTTGGCGTCATCAACTACCGGTAGCTGCCGCTTTTCCAAATATTTTCTCTCACTCAACTGAGCCTAATATTTGGGTACCCTCAGTCATGTCTGACAGTGTATATCTAATGTGAGGAATCGCATAACCAACATGGCCTCCCTCCAATTGCAGTCTCTCTTGTCTTTGTTGCAGTGTAGAAAGAGAATGGAAGAATTGACAGTTCTATTCATCCGTTGACAGTGTACATACAACAAGGCATGCATGCCGTTAACCACTAACAACCTTGGCTAAACTCTAGCTAACAGCCCTACAGACTAAGGTGCAGATCATGTGCAGTAGAACGTGCAACAGATCGTGTGCATGTGGGTGTAGCTACTCCTGAGGATGCGTTCCAACATGCAGGACTTCCAGTTTGAGCTTGCTACCGACAAATGCTTCCTCAAGCATGCCAGGGCCGGCCCTGTGTTTCGGGAGGCCCTAGGCGAACTGGACGACATGGGCCCCCAAGTCAAAGAACCCTTCAGTGGTTGAATTTTCAGATCACTTTCTTTCTTTCTTTCTTCTCCCTTTTTAGCACCCGACAAATGCATCTTAGGCAACATGACAGGCTAATGTCCTAAAATTACGAAATAAAGAGTATGCAAAGAATTACAAATTTATAGATCGGATGATCGGAACCCTAGACATGTATACAGAATGGCAGAAAATTAGGATGGTTGAATACAATAATGTGAAAGATTGAATTAGAAAATTATACATCAAAAATTTGAAACTTCATGGGATGAATCATGGATGGATAGTAGAATAGACAGACTAAAAAACTACTGAAAATCTGAAATTGGGGGATGGATCATGGATGAATAGTTGAATAGACGTACTAAAAAACTACTGAAAATCTGAAATTGAGGGATGGATGGATGGATACGTACTGAATCGGCCGTCACATATGTATAACGTATTGCCATATTGCCGGAAGGCCGGATTGCCGGAATGGCGGACTGCTGCGCGCGGCGGCGACAACAAGCGGCCGAGGCGCCGAGCGAGGAGCGACGGAGGGACGGGCCGATGAGACGAGGAAGACAGAACCAACGAGCGACGAAAAAGAAAAGACAGATCAATTGATCGATTTGTTTTGCACGAACGCATTTCAATCAGTCTTTTGCGGCTGTGACTTGCGTGCGCCGATGCTCAGCTACCTAGTGATCTGAAGGACCGAGCCCATCTCGTATTTTCTTTCATAATTTTTCCCTTTATCTATTTTCTTCTCGCTATACTATATATTAACATCCATACCTGCGACAAGTAATTCGGAACGGAAGGAGTATGTGTACTTCATCATAGCCCCCTCCCAGCCTGGGCCCTGGGCCGTCGCCCCTCGGGCCATACCCTAGGGCCGGCCCTGAAGCATGCCTACAACCTCCTCATGCACGAGGAGGCCATAGATCCAAATGCCGCCTCAATTTGGGAAAGCAAGGTGCCGAACAAAGTCAAGGGCTTTGGCTGGCTACTATTCTGCAATCGCCTCGACACCAAGCTAAACCTCCACCACAAGCACATTGTGGACTCAAGCTCCTGCCCGAGATGCCAACTACGCACCTATTCCCCCACTACCCCTTTGCCACACGGATTTGACAACGCCTAGGTGTCAATCTACATCAACAGGATATCAATACTATTTGGGAGGTGCAGACGCCTATATACCTCTAACAGCAACAGTGTGGCATGCCGCACTCATCGACGCCCTATGGAAGATTTAGGATGCAAGGGATCGCGCACCTTCCGTGATCGTTGCATCGATTTACTAAACCGGCTGACAAGGTAGCCGCCGATTAAGGCTATACCTTTCTTCTCGTCTACTCTGATGATGTAACTAACTGGCCTCGGCCATCTATTTCAGGTGCAGGCCACACTGGCAATCAGCAATTACTGAAAAACCCAACAAACTAGCAATCACTGACACAATATTAGCAGTTGCGAACTGATATTTACCTTCCACCCAGATGCCCAATGTAGACAAGGACACTTATGAGTCCCCTTGAGCTAACAATTCTGCTGGCAGCTTGCAGTGCCAGCTCAGTTGTCTCAGGTACTGTTATTATTGTTTTATCTCCTCCTGGAAGGTAGCCCAGATTGAATGCTACAAGCCTAAAAGTACCATGTTTAATATCACAGTTACTTGAACTGCTGATTTCAGGATAACGGAATCATATAATTAAAACCAATGAAGTAAAATAACTTGATCACCTGACAGGAGAATCTTTTGGAACAATATCCTCCATTCTACTGTGACACATTGCAAACAACTCGACTAGCTCCATCTGAAGAAAAGAAAACTAGAGTTCAGCCAGAACATGACACAAAAGTGAGGTTTGATGAGAATGTCGTAGTGCAAACCGAACGCTAGCTTGGTGGCTAGAGTTTACTGGGGTAAACTCACCCACCCGTGTTCAATCGACGGGGTGTGCTATCTGCATTAGATTTGCAGAGATGACTCAAGTTCTACCTAATAACATACAGTTAACTAGTTAAGGGAGGGAATTTTCAATTAGAATGTCGTGGTGGGTCTTTTTTTTCCTTCTTCTTCCAAATGGTAAGATCCAGGCAAAATATCAAAATGAGAACACTTAAGACTAAGAATAGTGGCGCTTGGCGAACTTATGTGAGTATGACAACATATTTAATCATGTACACAGTTTTATGTTTCTTCATCTTTCGTCTCTTCGTAAATTCTCTCTTTATCAAAGGAAACTCATAAGAGAAGCCACATTGTGTAGCCCTCAAACAGACCAGCAACAATGCTAAGTTGCTTCAAATGCACATACCTCGCGACTGTCGACGGCCATTTTCAGAAAAGAGGCGGTGCTATCTATCGCGGAATCTTGGATGTCCATCCCGTAAACACGCCCTCTGCCGGTGTCATCGGACACCATCTTCAGCAGAGCAAACGTATCATTCCCGTTCCCACAGGTGGCATCGACCACCGTGTCTCCTCTCTGAACGATACTCCTCCACACCCTAATAATCAGGTAACAGCGTAACAACAGTTAGAACGAGAATGCTGCCCTGCCCTGCTGCTAGAACGCCACTCGGGTTGGGGGGGGGGGGGGGGGGGGAATATGTTGGGAATATGTTTAATTTCAGCAACGGGAAGGAAGCAGAGTGCCTACGCGTGGGCTACCTCGGTGGCCTTGCGCTTGCCGGCGACGAAGCCCACCACCGCCTCCTCCGGCCCTGCAACCAATCCCGGTCACGACGTCGCACGGCCGGCACGCGTTATTGAAGGGGGAAGAATAGATAATACGAACCTGCGGCGGAGAGCGGGTCGGCGAGCTGCGCGGCGGAGAGGTGCCGCCGCTTGGGCAGGACGAGCGGAGGGGATGGGGTGAAGCTGGGGATTCGTCGGAGAGGAGATGGAGTCTGGGAGCGGCGGAGGAGCAGCGAGAGCGGAGGGCGCAGCAGTGACGGCGGAGGCATGGCTGCTGCGGTGGCGGCGGCGGCGGCGGAGACCGTGAGGATTGGTATTGGTACCCAGCAGACGCAGCAAAAAAAAAAAAGAGAGAGAGACCAGGTTCAGACTTGCTCGAGTCAATCTGATGATTCAGATGTGACTTGCAAAATCCCACCCCTAAAACGCCCGCGGCGCGTCCGCGAGCAGTGGCCGGACACGCCTCAAAAAATACATTTCACATCTGAAAATCTTAAATTAGAAACCTTAAATCCATATTATTACATGTAATGTGAAACCTAATCTAAACGTAGCTCGCCCGATGCCGCTCCCCACTCGCCCGGCTCCACCCTGGCCATGTTCGACGGTCGGCTGCGCTTCTCAGAATGTGGTCTGGTCGTTGATCCGGCAACGGAACCGAGCAGACCTAGACGGCGGGAAGGGCAGCACGCCCCTGATCGAGGGGGCGTCCATCATGATGGCCCCATCTTGACAGCGGCCTGGTGACCTCGCGTCGGAGTACGGTGCGAACCCTAACCCTCAATCCCCTTTCTCTATTCGTTGGCTCTAAACAAGGGGGCGATGATTGTGCGGGAGTTGATGATGTTGACTTCGAAATCTTCCTGTGCTAGGACCATTTGAGGAGCTATTCTTAGATGAACAAGTCTTATGTTGATGGTTCGACCGACACATTTGGTCGATGTGAAGTAGACACCTAGTCTCCACTATGGTTGAAGGGTTTCTTAGAAGAACTTGGACATGATACGTGTAAAACCCAAATTTGGTTTCTTCCCGGCATGAATCTGGATGTTTGTTTGAGGATCATGAACATAGATGAAGATTGTCTCGGTATGACTGCAGTAGGGCCCAAGTTCCAATTTTTTAAGTTGTATGTGCACCAAGCTGACCTGTACAATGATCTTCATTTCAATTATGTTTGCATTATAGGCTCACCATCACTAACAAAAGTTTTGAGCCCTCAAAAACCAGTGATTTCTGCACAGAATTCCATGAGGAGTCCTAGGTTGAAGACAATGGTAACAAAGGGCAACTTGATGTATGAACAGGGGCTGCAGTGGTAGAACATCCAATAATATTGGACAAAAAGGGAGGTGATGTAAAAGAGTACCCATTGCTGAGGACAAAGAAAGTGACATGGATGGCAGTGATGATAGTGACTATGCAGATCAGGTTGATTGAGACAATGACATCGACAAAGGTTATGATGATTTGTTTCTAGAGTGGGTCAATGAGGAGCCTCAAGATATTAAAGCAAAAAAAGGCAAAGGAGCATCACATTGATTCTGACTATGATTCTGATGATCTTCAGCTCCCAACTTTAGAAAATGAGGAAGAAGAGTCAGATCATGAAGTGGTTTGGAGAAAGGAAAAAAGAAGAAAAATAAGAATGTAAAGCTTAGGACATTCGAACCAAAGGACATGATTGCTCCCACATTTGAGATAGGGATAGTGTTCCGTAATTGTTGATCTCAAAGCAATCCAAGAGTATAGTATCCAGAATAGTGGTGCTATCAAGTATGCCAAGAATGATAAGCAAAGGATCAAGGCACACTATGAGGAAAATTGTCTGTGGTATCTATTTGCAGCTCCTGACAGTAGGAATCAGAGTTATGTGGTGAAAACTGTTGGAAATATGCCCTAGAGGCAATAATAAATTTATTATTATTATTATATTTCCTTGTTCATGATAATCGTTTATTATCCATGCTAGAATTGTATTGATAGGAAACTCAGATACATGTGTGGATACATAGACAACACCATGTCCCTAGTAAGCCTCTAGTTGACTAGCTCGTTGATCAATAGATGGTTACGGTTTCCTGACCATGGACATTGGATGTCGTTGATAACGGGATCACATCATTGGGAGAATGATGTGATGGACAAGACCCAATCCTAAGCCTAGCACAAAGATCGTGTAGTTCGTATGCTAAAGCTTTTCTAATGTCAAGTATCATTTCCTTAGACCATGAGATTGTGCAACTCCCGGATACCGTAGGAATACTTTGGGTGTGCCAAACGTCACAACGCAACTGGGTGGCTATAAAGGTACACTACAGGTATCTCCGAAAGTGTCTGTTGGGTTGGCACGAATCGAGACTGGGATTTGTCACTCCGTGTGACGGAGAGGTATCTCTGGGCCCACTCGGTAGGACATCATCATAATGTGCACAATGTGATCAAGGAGTTGATCATGTTGGAAATATGCCCTAGAGGCAATAATAAAAGCATTATTATTATATTTCCTTGTTCATGATAATTGTCTTTATTCATGCTATAATTGTGTTATCCGGAAATCGTAATACATGTGTGAATAATAGACACCAACATGTCCCTAGTAAGCCTCTAGTTGACTAGCTCGTTGATCAACAGATAGTCATGGTTTCCTGACTATGGACATTAGATGTCATTGATAACGAGATTACATCATTAGGAGAATGATGTGATGGACAAGACCCAATCCTAAACATAGCATAAGATCGTATAGTTCGTTTGCTAGAGTTTTTCCAATGTCAAGTATCTTTTCCTTAGACCATGAGATCGTGTAACTCCCGGATACCGTAGGAGTGCTTTGGGTGTACCAAACGTCACAACGTAACTGGGTGACTATAAAGGTATACTACGGGTATCTCCGAAAGTGACTGTTGGGTTGACACGGATCAAGACTGGGATTTGTCACTCCATATGACGGAGAGGTATCACTGGGCCCACTCGGTAATGCATCATCATAATGAGCTCAAAGTGACCAAGTGTCTGGTCACGGGATCATGCATTATGGTACGAGTAAAGTGACTTGCCGGTAACGAGATTGAACGAGGTATTGGGATACCGACGATCGGATCTCGGGCAAGTAACATACCGATTGACGAAGGGAATTGTATGCGGGATTAATTGAATCCTCGACATCGTGGTTCATCTGATGAGATCATCGAGGAGCATGTGGGAGCCAACATGGGTATCCAGATCCCGTTGTTGGTTATTGGCCGGAGAGTCGTCTCGGTCATGTCTACATGTCTCCCGAACCCGTAGGGTCTACACACTTAAGGTTCGGTGACGCTAGGGTTGTAGGGATATGTATATGCAGTAACCCGAATGTTGTTCGGAGTCCCGGATGAGATCCCGGACGTCACGAGGAGTTCCGGAATGGTCCGGAGGTAAAGAATTATATATAGGAAGTGCTATTTCAGGCATCGGGACAAGTTTCGGGGTCACCGGTATTGTACCGGGACCACCGGAAGGGTCCCGGGGGTCCACCGGGTGGGGCCACCTGCCCCGGGGGGCACATGGGCTGTAGGGGTGTGCGCCTTGGCCTGTATGGGCCAAGGGCACCAGCCCCAAGAGGCCCATGCGCCAAGAGATCAAGAAAGGAAGAGTCCTAAAAGGGGAAGGCACCTCCTAGGTGCCTTGGGGAGGAGGGATTCCTCCCTTGGCCGCCGCCCCCCTAGGAGATTGCATCTCCTAGGGCCGGCGCCCCCCCCCCTAGGCTCCCTATATATAGTGGGGGAAGGAGGGCCTCTCACCCCACGCCTTTGGTGCCTCCCTCTCCCTCTCCAACACATCCTCCTCCTCCATAGTGCTTGGCGAAGCCCTGCCGGAGTACTGCAGCTCCATCACCACCACGCCGTCGTGCTGCTGCTGGAGCCATCTTCCTCAACCTCTCCTTCCCCCTTGCTGGATCAAGAAGGAGGAGACGTCACGCTGACCGTACGTGTGTTGAACGCGGAGGTGCCGTCCGTTCGGCGCTAGGATCTCCGGTCATTTGGATCACGTCAAGTACGACTTCCTCATCCCCGTTCTTTGAACGCTTCCGTGCGTGATCTACAAAGGTATGTAGATGCAATCCAATCACTCGTTGCTAGATGAACTCCTAGATGGATCTTGGTGAAACTGTAGGAAAATTTTTGTTTTCTGCAACGTTCCCCAACAGATCACGGGATGATGTGTTACGGAACGAGTAAATAGACTTGCCGGTAACGAGATTGAACAAGGTATCGGGATACCAACGATCGAATCTCGGGCAAGTACAATACCGCTAGACAAAGGGAATTGAATACGGGATTGATCGAATCCTCGACATCGTGGTTCATCCGATGAGATCATCGTGGAACATGTGGGAACCAACATGGGTATCCAGATCCCGCTGTTGGTTATTGACCGGAGAACGTCTCGGTCATGTCTGCATGGTTCCCGAACCCGTAGGGTCTACACACTTAAGGTTCGATGACGCTAGGGTTATAAAGGAAGTTTGTATGTGGTTACCGAATGTTGTTCGTAGTCCCGGATGAGATCCCGGATGTCACGAGGAGTTCCGGAATGGTCTGGAGGTAAAGATTTATATATGGGAGGTCCTGTTTTGGTCACCGGAAAAGTTTTGGGTTTTATCGGTAACGTACCGGGACCACCGGGAGGGTCCCGGGGGTCCACCAAGTGGGGCCACCAGCCCCGGAGGGCTGCATGGGCCAAGTGTGGGAGGGGACCAGCCCCAGGTGGGCTGGTGCGCCCCCCACCAAGGCCCAAGGCGCAAGGGAGAGGGAAGGGGGGCAAACCCTAGGGCAGATGGGCCCTGAGGCCCACCCCAGGTGCGCCTCCCCTCTCTCCCCCCTTGGCCGCCCCCCTAGATGGGATCTAGGGCTGGCCGCCACCCCTAGGGGTGGAAACCTAGGTGGGGGCGCAGCCCCTCCCCTCCCCTATATATACTTGAGGTTTTGGGCTGCCAGAGACATGAATTCTTCCCCTGTTGGTGCAGCCCTACCCCTCTCTCCTCCTCGTCTCTTGCGGTGCTTGGCGAAGCCCTGCTGGAGTACCACGCTCCTCCACCACCACCACGCCGTTGTGCTGCTGCTGGATGGAGTCTTCCTCAACCTCTCCCTCTCTCCTTGCTGGATCAAGGCATGGGAGACGTCACCGGGCTGTACGTGTGTTGAACGCGGAGGTGCCGTCCATTCAGCACTAGGATCTCCGGTGATTTGGATCACGACGAGTACGACTCCTTCAACCCTGTTCTCTTGAACGCTTCCGCATAGCGATCTACAAGGGTATGTAGATGCACTCTCCTTCCCCTCGTTGCTGGTTTCTCCATAGATAGATCTTGGTGACACGTAGGAAAATTTTGAATTTCTGCTACGTTCCCCAACAGTGGCATCATGAGCTAGGTCTATTGCGTAGATTCTATGCACGAGTAGAACACAAAGTAGTTGTGGGCGTTGATTTTGTTCAATATGCTTACCGTTACTAGTCCAATCTTGTTTCGACGGTATTGTGGGATGAAGCGGCCCGGACCGACCTTACACGTACTCTTACGTGAGACTGGTTCCACCGACTGACATGCACTAGTTGCATAAGGTGGCTAGCGGGTGTCTATCTCTCCCACTTTAGTCGGATCGGATTCGATGAAAAGGGTCCTTATGAAGGGTAAATAGCAATTGGCATATCACGTTGTGGTTTTTGCGTAGGTAAGAAACGTTCTTGCTAGAAACCCATAGCAGCCACGTAAAACATGCAAGCAACAATTAGAGGACGTCTAACGTGTTTTTGCAGGGTATGCTATGTGATGTGATATGGCCAAGAAGAATGTGATGAATGATATGTGATGTATGAGATTGATCATGTTCTTGTAATAGGAATCACGACTTGCATGTCGATGAGTATGACAACTGGCAGGAGCCATAGGAGTTGTCTTAATTTATTTATGACCTGCGTGTCAACATAAACGTCATGTAATTACTTTACTTTATTGCTAACCGTTAGCTGTAGTAGTAGAAGTAATAGTTGGCGAGACAACTTCATGAAGACACGATGATGGAGATCATGATGATGAAGATCATGGTGTCATGCCGGTGACGATGATGATCATGGAGCCCCGAAGATGGAGATCAAAAGGAGCAATATGATATTGGCCATATCATGTCACTATTTGATTGCATGTGATGTTTATCATGTTTATACATCTTATTTGCTTAGAACGATGGTAGTAAATAAGATGATCCCTCATTAAAATTTCAAGAAAGTGTTCCCCCTAACTATGCACCGTTGCGACAGTTCGTTGTTTCGAAGCACCACGTGATGATCGGGTGTGATAGATTCTGACTATGATTGAGACAATGACATCGACAAAGATTATGATGATTTGTTTCTAGAGTGGGTCAATGAGGAGCCTCAAGATATTAAAGCAAAAAAAGGCAAAGGAGCATCACATTGATTCTGACTATGATTCTGATGATCTTTAGCTCCCAACTTTAGAAAATGAGGAAGAAGAGTCAGATCATGAAGTGGTTTGGAGAAAGGAAAAAAGAAGAAAAATAAGAATGTAAAGGTTAGGACATTTGAACCAAAGGACATGATTGCTCCCACATTTGAGATAGGGATAGTGTTCCGTAATTGTTGATCTCAAAGCAATCCAAGAGTATAGTATCCAGAATAGTGGTGCTATCAAGTATGCCAAGAATGATAAGCAAAGGATCAAGGCACACTATGAGGAAAATTGTCTGTGGTATCTATTTGCAGCTCCTGACAGTAGGAATCAGAGTTATGTGGTGAAAACATATGTTGGAACTCACACATGTAGTAAAGAGTGGAAGCTGAAAGCATTCTCTGCAAAATATTTGGTTGCAAGGTATATTCAAAACTTTAGGGCAGATGACAAGATGACACTCATAAAATTTTCAAGGTTGGTGCGACAAGACTATAACATGACTGTGACAAGAAGCAAGCTACAAAGGGCAAGAAGGATAACCATGAAGTTAGTCAATGGGGATGAGGAGAAGCAATACATCATGCTATGGGATTATGCCGAGGAGATAAGAAGGTCGAATCCTGGGAGCAGCATTCATGGAACTTCTATAGGCTATACATGTCATAGATGCGTGTAACAGGTTTTTTTATCAGGATGCAGGCCAGTAATCTGCATTGATGGGTGTCACCTGAAGAACAAGCATGGTGGGCAGTTATTGATTGCAGTAGGTGTTGATCCAAACGATTGCATTTTCCATATAGCAATTGTTGTAGTTGAAGTGGAGGACACCCCAACATGGAAATGGTTTCTACAAACTTTGAAGGAAGAATTGAACATATATAACACATCACCCTAGACTATTATGAGTGATAGACAAAAAGGGTTGGTAAATGTTATTTGTGCTCTGTTCCCTGACGATAAATATAGTTGCTTACATCATGAATAAAGTGATCACTAGGTTGATCAACTTCAATAGTAGTAAAAAATAGCACTCCCAATTCATGATGATCCGATGCATGTATCTGTATGAATAAAAAGTGTTTCTTTTATGTAATTTATAATGGTTTCTTTATTACCAATTTATTTTCATGTTTAAGTTCAAAATTATTACACATAATTCAGAAGGCCAAAATGAAGGAAATATGCCCTAGAGGCAATAATAAAGTTGTTATTTTATATTTCCTTATATCATGATAAATGTTTATTATTCATGCTAGAATTGTATTAACCGGAAACTTGATACATGTGTGGATACATAGACAAAACATCGTGCCCCTAGTAAGCCTCTACTAGACTAGCTCATTAATTAAAGATGGTTAAGTTTCCTAACCATAGACATGTGTTGTCATTTGATGAACGGGATCACATCATTAGGAAAATGATGTGATGGACAAGACCCATCCGTTAGCTTAGCATAATGATCGTTCAGTTTTATTGCTATTGCTTTCTTCATGGCAAATACATATTCCTTCGACTAAGAGATTATGCAACTCCCGGATACCGGAGGAATGCCTTGTGTGCTATCAAACGTCACAACGTAACTGGGTGATTATAAAGATGCTCTACAGGTATCTTTGAAGGTGTTTGTTGAGTTGGCATAGATCGAGATTAGGATTTGTCACTCCGAGTATCGGAGAGGTATCTCTGGGCCCTCTCGGTAATACACATCATAAGCTTGCAAGCAAACGACTAAGGATTTAGTCACGAGGTGATGTATGACGGAACGAGTAAACAGACTTGCCGGTAACGAGATTGAACTAGGTATGAAGATACCAATGATCGAATCTCGGGCAAGTAACATACCGATGGACAAAGGGAATTACGTATGTTGTCATAACGGTTCGAATGATAAAGATCTTCATAGAATATGTAGGAGCCAATATGGTCATCCAGGTTCTGCTATTGGTTATTGACCGGAGAGGTGTCTCGGTCATGTCTACATAGTTCTCGAACCCTTAGAGTCCGCACGCTTAACGTTCGTTGATGATATAGTATTATATGAGTTATGTGATTTGGTGACCGAATGTTGTTCGGAGTCCCGAATGAAATCATGGACATGAAGAGGAGTCTCGAAATGGTCGAGATTAAAGATTGCTATATAGGACGATGGTATTCAGACACCAGAAGTGTTCCAGAGGGTACCTGGTACTTATCGGGTCACCGGAAAGGAGTTTCGGGCACCCCCGGCAAAGATATGGGCCTGATGGGCCAAGTGAGGGAACACACCAGCCCTGGTGCGCCCCCATAGAGGACAACCCTATGAGGAGGAGGAGGAAAGAGGGGAGGGCAAGGAAAGTGTGGGTTAGGATTCCTACTTCTTTCCCTCTCCCCTCTTCTTTTCTTCCCCCTCGGTTATATATGGCAGGGGGGCACGCGGCTTGGGAGGGACTCCAAGTAGAATTCCTCCTACTTGGGCGTCTCCTATGGCTGCTCCTACCTCCCTCCCACCTATATAAACGAGGAGGGGGCGCCTAGCACACAACAAACAATTGCCTGGCCGTGTGCGGCACCCCCCTCCACAGTTTACACCCTCGGTCATATCTTCGTGGTGCTTAGATGAAGCCCTGCGAGGATCACTTCACCATCACCGTCACCACACCATCGTGATGATGGAACCCATCTACTACCTCGACGTCTTGCTGGATCAAGAAGGCGAGGGACATCACTGAGCTGAACGTGTGCAGTACTCGGAGGTGTCGTGCGTTCGGTACTTGATCGGTCGGAGCTAGAAGAAGTTCGACTACATCAACCGCGTTGTCAAACGCTTCCGCTTATGGTCTACAAGGGTACGTACACACTCTCCCCCTCGTTGATATGCATCTCCATAGATAGATCATTACGTGTGCGTAGAAATTTTTTGTTTTCCATGCAACGTTTCCCAACACAAAAGGCACTATACCATCCAGCCACTCTCCATTTACTACTAGATTCCCTACATGGGTAAAGCTACATACAAACTTGGGTGTACATTTATGGGAAAAGCTATGTATGGACTTGGGTGTATAAATGTGCACCTATTATTTTTCAAAACTTCTAAGTACCTATGTATGATTCATGTATATAGAACAATATACATCAAGAGATCAGGAAACATGAGTAAAACTGTAAATCTCAAGGACTATGTACACCATTGTTTGGATGTTGGCTCCACCACCGATCCACTACAGTTCATATATGACAGAGAATGTGGCGATGAACTATTCACATATATTATAATTTTATTCTTGAAATTTAATACTATAAATTCTCGCAACAACATGTGTGGTGTTCTCTAGTTAAATTAGTACATGGCTACAAACTAATTTTTTGTGCAAATCTGAAGGCATCCTCATCCAAAAGTTTAGTTGCATCTACTGTTCATGATGTTAGCTAGGAGAACCTATGAGTGCTCCATGTTCTGATGCAAGATGTAAGTTAATTACTTAGCTTATTGACAGTTCCGCTACACATCATTTCTTAGTGCTTGTTTTTTGGACTAATTGCACCTCCTCCTCTAAGCTGTAGGAACTCAACAATGTCAGGTTGCACATCCTCCTCCTCTTCCAGGGAACGATTTTATTGCAAGACATAAGGATGCACTTCCATGGAGGTCAACGAAAGCAACCATACATGTGGTAGGACCGAAGAAAAAGAAGAATTCCAAAGAAAAGGAGAAAGAAAATGTGGTTCCTAGGAAAAGGAATTAGTAGATTGTAAAGTGATGATGTTGCTTCATTTTGGATAGGCATAGAAGGCAGCAAAGCGATGATGATGCTTAATTTTGGTAGTTAATTCATGTTGTTGGAGATGTTGCAAACCTAATTCGTATTATTTTGGTGGTTATGTATTGATGGTCAAGTTGATATTGTTCTGTTCCAATCAGAATAGTTGTCATGTTGAAAATATGATATGACATGCTAAGGCATGGTCATGTTCCCAAATTGAATTGTTATTCTGTCATGTTTTCAAATATTTTGATTTTAATGTTAAATCTGGTACAAAATGAATTGCCATGCTCAACAATATATATATGGGTTTATGCATGCTACTTGATGGTCACGTGAGCAGGTGGAGGCGTGTTTAGGACCTCGGGTGCACAACTTAAAATGTTTTGGGACACAAATACTTAGTTTCACAGTTTTAGGACATACCTGATGCCTTCTGAATAGTTATAGGATTGCTGATGTCATTTACTCTCTTTTTGCGAGAAAACTTCTGATCCATTCATCTTCAATCATGGAAGTACAACGAACACTAGTCGGGATGTCATCGTGCTAAGGCCTCATAGGACCAGCACAGCAGAACAGCAACCGCCGCCGATGAAGAGCAGTGTATATCGAAATGATCGAACTTGAAAACACATGAACATAGACGAACTACGACCAGATCCAAGCAAATCCACAAGGACATATCTGCTGGAGACACACCTCCACACGGCCACCGATGATGCTAGACACACAATCAGGAAGGGGCTATACGGGGAGAACCTTATTTCATCTTCAGGGAGCCGCTGCCGTCTCGGCTTCCTGAGCAGAACACAAATCCTAACAAAACACGAAGGAACAACTGAAAACAGAGCCCTCCCGCCGATAAGGGCCAGGATCCACCGCGCCACCATGGCCCTAAGGCCATCGGAGACAAGGTGGATCGATGATGGCGCCGATGCGAGGCAAGGGAACCCTAGACTTTTCTAGGGGATATTCTGATAATATTTGTACAAGCTTGATATTAATGTCTACTAACCTCCATCCACTTAAAAGATGTCATGCTGTAAAAAAATAGAACTACCATGTGAAAATGAACAGAAGAAAACAAGATATTTGGGATTGAAAAATATATGTGACATTGCAAAAAAAATGGTTTCACAATAGTTCCCCTAGCCCGGTGGCTGTGGGAGTTCGGGCACACACACGAGGTCGCAGGTTAGATCCCCCTGTCTAGCTTCGACGGGAGCAGCTACACAATGACTTTCGTGCTCCAAGATTCGTGCGACGGCAGGGACGGCGTTCACTGGGGTTAGCCCCCGGCGAACGGTCACCACTTATAACATTATCCTGTTTTTTAGATCAACTCATACGGATTTTTTTTTGAGAATTAACTCGTACGGAATTGGAAAGCTGAACCGTGTTGGAGACTGAATTGAATCGAAAGGTATTGGGCCGTCGAGGTATTTGACCCAATTGATTGCCATCCGTTTCTCAAAAAAAATTGATTGACACCCGTGTCGAATTAGGGGGGGGGGCCTCCGCCCTCATAACATCGGCCCAGGCCGCCGCCGTCCCCCAAATCATCGAATCAAAAGCTAGGGTTCCAAACCGATACGTGGGAATTCCCTCGAGTTAGGGTTTTATTTCTCTCGAGGCGATCTGATCCCCGTCGTTGAGATCGTTCTCTTCCCTACCTCTGTTGTGCCCTCCGGCCCCCTCCCTTCGAGCGGGCGTGCGGGGCCGATCCTGGTCCAAGCGGAACTGGGGTGGGAGGGGTTCTAGGGTTATCCTCAAGGCCCGGTGTTCCAATCGGGTTAGGGTTTGAAGTTTTCCATGTCGTTGGATGGAGCTTCGGGATCGCGCTCTGCAGGTCCCTCCGAGACGGATGACGTAACAACATTGATGAAGGAGCTAGGTCTTCGAGAGGAGGACCTTGACGATGTGGTGTTCGATGAAGATGAGGCGCCGCCGCCAGTGGCACGCTGGATCGCGCTGGTCCGGGTGCACACACCCAAATCATACAACCAATTTTGTTTTTTTAAGAATACGAGGGCGGCGTGGGATCTAGCTTAGGAGGTCCGGTTCAAACCGCTTGAAGACAACCTGTACACAGCCCAGTTCTCATGTTTGGGTGATTGGGAGAGAGTAACATGCGATGGTCCATGGAAATTTCGGGGAGACGCCGTTATTCTGAAACCATATGACGGATTGGCAAAACCGTCAACAGTTCAACTTGATACTATCGAGATCTGGCTGCAGATTCATGATGTCCTGCCATTGTATGCTCATCTGGTGCCATCGCTAGCTCAAAAAGCTGGAGAAGTCTTATATGCAGAACCCCAATCACATGACTTTGTGGGGAATTTCCATCGGGTTTGGGTCCGGATTGATGTCAACAAGCCTTTGAAGAATGCAGTTTCTATGATAAGGGATGGAAAGCGCCAAATTTATAGGGTTAAATATGAGCAGCTTCTAGACTGGTGTGCGGTCTGTGGTAAGCTGGGCCACCTTTTCAAAGAACATGGCAATGGAATCCACTCTCGTACAGCACTGGTTTTCAAAGACCTTCGAGCCTCCTAGTCTATGTGCACAGGACAGGGTCCCGGTGGGGGCCGTGGCCGGAGGGGAGGCCAAAGAGGAGGCAAGGGTGCTGGGAAAACGGTAACTTTTCTCATGAAGATGTGGGCAGTGAAAGGAAGGAGGATTATACCTCAAAAGTTGATACAGATATGACAGAGGCGGACTATGTCAGGAAGAGGACGCAGATGCAACATGTGCCACAATCAAGTCATAATGCGCCTGTTACAGGAGGACAGGGGGCGACCCTTGCGCTGCCATCTCCCCTCACTGATCCTTTGAGTCCGAGCAGCAAACAGGACCTGAAGAGGGCTAAAACAGATGCAGTAGCTGATGATTTGCAGAAAAGTGGCGATCTTGGCAAGATTGTCTCATCGTTGGTGGGCTCCTTCGAGGAGCGCCGTCGGGCCCAATGAATATATTTTGCTGGAACTGTCGTGGTGCGGGTAAAGCTGCGACAGTCCGTGAACTTCTCGATTTCGCAAGGCAATTTACCCCTACCCTGTTGTGCGTCGTTGAAACTCAAATTGAGGGTGCTAGGGTAGAAGCTTTGGCTGGAACATTGGGTTTTGATAACTCCTATACTGTAAGTAGTCAAGGTAGGAGTGGTGGAATAGGCTTGTTTTGGAATAATTCAATAAAGGTTGAAATTCTTGGTTACTCTGTTTATCATCTCGATGTGTCTATTGAGGAACAAGATGCAGAGAACTGGAGGATGACTTGCGTCTATGGTGAGGCACAAACACATATGAGGCATCACACCTGGACAACCTTGAAAAATATTATCACTTTGAGCGATCTTCCATGGCTTTGCTTAGGTGATTTTAACAAGGTTTTACGTCCAGATGAACATCAAGGAGTTGGTCAGCGTAGCAACGCTCAGATCCAAGCCTTCAGATAAGTTCTTGACGTTTGCATGTTGCTTGATTTGGGCTTCAAAGGCAATTTTTGGACTTTTGAGAAGAAGGTAACAGGTGGGAGCTCTACGAGGTGTAGACTTGACAAAGCTCTCGCTAACGCGTCATGGCTGGCCAAGTTCCCGCTGGCTGTGGTCACACACTTGATGGGGGTAACTTCAGATCATGCACACCTATTGCTAGAGCTGGATGCTGGTACGCATGAGCGGGGACAAAGACCATTCAGGTATGAGCTAATGTGGGAGTCGCACGAAAACTTCCATGACACTATAATTTCTGGTTGGGGGTCGGACCCCCATGCACTTCCATGGTAGAGCTAGGCCAGAAGATGAAGGATCTTGCGAATGATTTACAGAGGTGGAGCCGGGACACTTTCGGTAGTGTAAGGAAAGAGATAAAAAACTCAAACTCATGCTTGAGGAACTTAAGAACAACCCAGTAAGAACTGGTCCTTCCCATGTTGAGCTCAAAATCAATGAAAAGCTGATAGAGATGTACTACAGGGAGGAGATTATGTGGAGGCAGAGAGCGAGGGTTGAATGGTTGTCGGCAGGGGACAAAAACATGAAGTTTTTTCACCCTTGAGCTAGTCTTCGTCGCAAGAAGAATATGATCAAAGCACTTCATAACTCGCTAGGAGTCGAGATCTCCGACCCAGCAGAGTTAAAGGTTTTGGCTAATGATTTTTATAAATCCTTATATCTATCTGAAGGGGTCCAGAACATGGATGCGGTGCTCAACCATGTCCCGAGGAAGGTGACAGCCGAGATGAACTCCAACCTGTGTGCCCCGTACACCAAAGAGGAGGTCAAGATCGCTCTATTTCAGATGTTTCCGAGCAAAGCTCCGGGTCCAGACGGTTTTCCTGCTCATTTTTACCAAAAGCACTGGTGGATTTGTGGGGATGAAGTGACAAATATAGTGATAAGAATAGTGAATGGCGAGGAGAGCCCGGCAGCTATCAACGACACTGTTATGGTTTTGATCCCCAAGGTAACGAATCCCACGGAACTTGCTCAATTCCGGCCTATAAGTCTTTGCATTGTTCTGTATAAAATAGCCTCCAAAGTTATAGCAAACAGGTTGAAAATTATATTTCCTAACATAATTTCTGAGGAACAGTCTGCTTTTGTGCCTAGGAGGTTGATTACGGATAATATCATATGTGCTTATGAGTGCTTACACTTCATGAAAAGATCGAGAGCAAAATCAAACAGTTATTGTGCTTTGAAGCTAGATATGATGAAGGCATACGATAGGTTGGAATGGGCCTATCTTCCAGGTATCATGACTAAATTGGGATTTGATCATCACTGGATAGATGTGGTCATGGGCATGGTCTCTTCAGTTTCATTCTCTGTTTGTTTTAATGGCGAGAAGCTTGACTCTTTTTTACGATCACGCGGTATCCCGCAGGGAGACCCAATCTCCCCCTACTTGTTCTTGATTGCTGCAGAGGGCCTTTCGTGCCTCCTTAAATCAAGTTCTCAGTCGTCTCTGACAGGTATCCAGGTGGCACCCACGGCTCCTACCGTTAACCACCTATTGTTTGCAGATGATAGCCTGCTGTTATTTAAGGCGAGTGGGGAGAGTTCAACTATGGTGTCAAACCTACTTGATACATATTGCAATGCTTCGGGGCAGCGGGTCAACAATGAGAAATCCTCAATCTTTTTCAGTAAGGGTTGCCCGGTGTAGATGAGGGAAATTGTCAAGAACAATTTGCAAGTACACAATGAGTATTTGAGTGAGCGCTACATGGGCATGCCGACAGACGTTGGCCACTCGAAGAATGGTACCACTAGTAGAAAAAGGGCCATTTGTCCCGGTTCGTAAGGGCCTTCTGTGCCGGTTTTAGAACCGGTACTAAAAGGTCGTTACTAATGCCCTTGGCCTTTAGTCCCGGTTCTTACACGAACCGGGACAGATGGGCCTCCACGTGGCCGGTGCGGCGAGCCCAGGCAGGAGGCCCTTTGGTCCCGGTTGGTGGCACCAACCGGGACCAATAGGCATCCACGCGTCAGCTGTTCAGGGGCTAGGGTTTTTGTTTTTTTCTGAAGGGGAGGGAGGATTTGGGGGTTTTGTATGGTTAATTAAGGTGTTTCATATATTGTGTTAGGTAGCTAATTAATTAATAGAGTAAGTGTCCTCTCTTATCTCCGTTCTTGGTCGACGCTACATACTATACGTATAGAGAGCACTCGACACGCTAGCTAGTAAGCAAAAATGAAGGAAACAGAAGATCGTCATGAACATATGCATACAGAGAGAAGTGATATCGACCTCTCCTTCTCAGAGAGATTGGTCGAACAACAAGTTTTCGTATATCTATCCGACGCTATTGGCTACATATATACAATATAAGATCTCTTACAATATAATCCCCTAATTATATATGAACACAGGGTCCACATAGTATTCTCCGTCTTTATCGATCACGTGGTCAAGAAATAATGCTGCCAATTCCTCTTGAATTCCTCGCATGCGATCTGGTGCTAGGAGTTCATCCCACATCCGAAACATCTAATTTGAAGAAGGGGGTCAATACATATATATGAATGAATGAAACTCAACACAAAAGATGGTAAATAAAGTTAAATTCTGAATATTATTGCTTGCGCACTTCATATTGTTTTTTAGTGTAGCCCCGCTCACAGGTCGTGTGGCGGATGGACTCGCAAATGTAGTATCCACAGTAATTATTCCTGGCTTCCTGCCACAACCACTTTACAAGAAATAGAGGTCAATCAAACTGATAAGCAAGCATGCTAAAATGGTATTGATGAAACTAGCACTTGAATCACTAGGAGATGCGTGGAACATGCTAGTAGTACTTACTTTCGGGTGTTTAAATTCCAGCTTCTTTGGCAGTCCCGGAGCTTTTGAGGTGAATTTTTTCCAAACCCTGCCAGACAAAAGAAGTGAACAAAGTTGCCGATATGGTGCGATAATGATCGATTTAACTTACTTCTCAAGAATTTCAGTCATGTCTACATACTCCTTGGGATCTTTTCGTCTCGAGTCTAAGACGGTTACTAGTCCCTGCTCGAGCTTAATCTCTAGGAGAATATAGTGGAACCTGCGCACGCATGCATAACTCATCAATTACATTACTATAACCTCGACTAATAAGGGAAACCGAATATGCACAAGAAATAACACTCACTTGAAGTTGTAAGGAAAGAGTATTATAGCTTTGTTTTGATTTAATACCAACGATCGTAGCAAGTTGGCCTTGGTTTCTTTTTTCTTAAGTTCAACCGAATATGCATATATGATATTTATGTTAATGAACCCAATATCACCGATTTGTCTTTTCTTCAATTCAGCGGTCTTCAATCTGCATAATATAGTGAGGATAATTATAAATACATGCAATGAAAGAGCTGACCTATATAGAGAGACTTAATGACAGAAGTAGTACTTACAGACAGTAGCAAGTGACCGTTAATTTATCGAGGGCCCTCTGATTGAAAAACTAGAAGAAATCCTCAAATGGAACATTCAACAGATCAGTTCCAACGAGGTCATGCTCCTCTTTAACTCTCAGCGTCAAAGTATTCCTCCCCCAGACTCTATGCAGGTTCATGTACCAATCATGGAATCTTCACATCAACATTGTTAGAGACCTTTCATCTTTGACGAGAGGCTTCCCGTACTCGTATCTGTGTTCTTCCACCTCCAAGAATTCATAATGTACATCGTCGGGCAGGTAATCTTCAAGATTGTTATAACCGGGCACCATCCTCGAATCGTTAGCGATGATATCGCTAAACACCTTGAGCGGGGGGAACGATTGGTTCGCTTGTTCGCCGAGCTGGGCAATTTTTTTCCCAGCTCGTCGTTCCGCTAACCTTTGATCACTGACAGTACTTCCCGACCGCTCCGCTTCGATAAATGACCTTTCAATAATGCGCTCATAGTTGCCTTTCAGCGGAGACTTTGGTGGTTTCTTCAGGGCTTCCAGAGTGCGCTTCGCTTTCACCGGATCTACCTTCTCCTTTGGAGGTGGATGTTTCTTTGCTTTCACCCCTTCAAAGAAGTTCCTCACTTCGTCTCGCACGATCTTCTCGTTTTCCTGTACTGCCTCCTGCCTCTGGATGTACTGCTAGACGCTGGAGCATACGGAGCGACTGTGGTTGTCTTCTTTCCTTGCTTACGAGGAGGAGGACTGTGACGCACCGGAGCAGCCGAAGCGGCAACGGGTCTCTTCCGCCCTTGCTGACGAGGCGGAGAAGGAGTAGGCTGGCTGCTCGGGCGCGCCGGCGCAGGCGGAGAAGGAGGTGGAGTGCCACCATGCACCAGAGAAGGAGGCTGAGTGCCCCGATCACTCGCCGGAGGAGGAGGCGGAGGAGGAGGCGGAGTGCCCTGACTCACCAGAGGAGGAGGAGGAGGAGGAGGTGGAGGCGTCCAGTTCGGAAGGTTGATGAGCTCCTTCCGCCATAGGCATAGAGTCTTCAGAGCAGAACCCAGCCGAGTCTCCCCTTCACCGGTAGGGTGGTCAAGCTCGAGCTCCTCAAATCCCTCCATTATTTCGTCCACCATCACCCTAGCATATCCTTCTGGAATCGGACGGCAGTGAAAAGTTGCGCCAGGTTCAGGAGGTGCAACAGAGCCAACAGCCGCCTTGACTTTCATTTTCATCCATTGCGTCATAAGGTGGCAATTTTGAGACTCCGTGATTAAGTCCACGGGGTAGCTAGCAGGAGCCATGAAGACAGGCTCCAGCTGCTGCAGCTCAGTGGAAGCCATGCTGCTTCTCCGCTGAGATGGCGGGGTAGCTTCGGCGGAAGATTCGGCAGGTCACTTGTTGCGATCTGCTTCTCGTTGCTCTATCGCTTGTACCCTTGCGTGCAGCGCCTGAATTTGGATCTGCTCCACTTTGTTCCTCCTCTCCTGACATTTGTAACGGCCTGCGTCCGGAAACCCAGCCCTCCATGGAACGGAGCCTGGCGTGCCTCGTGTTCTTCCAGGGTGCTCAGGATTCCCGAGGGCCATTGTGAGCTCGTCGTTCTCTCTGTCTGGAACGAACGTCCCTTGCTGGGATGCATCAATATACTCCTGAAGCCTCGTGACTGGTATTCTCATTTGCTCGTCCGTCCAAACGCACTTCCCTGATACAGGGTCCAAGGTTTCGCCAGCCCCGAAGAACCAAGTCCGGCAATGGTCTGGCCACCTCAATGTCTCTGGTTCGACCCCTTTATCAAGCAGGTCATTCTCAGCCTTGTCCCACAACGGCCGGGCTTTGAGGTAGCCACCTGACCCCGTGCGATGGTGAAGCTTCTTCTTTGCAGCATTCTTCTTGTTTGTCACTGACATCTTCTTACTCTTGTCCGATGTCTTGTTGGCCACAAATGCGGGCCAGTGATTGATACGTCTCCAACGTATCTATAATTTTTTATTGTTCCATGCTATTATATTATCAACCTTGGATGTTTTATATGCATTTATATGCTATTTTATATGATTTTTGGGACTAACCTATTAACCTAGAGCCCAGTGCCAGTGCCAGTTTCTGTTTTTTCCTTGTTTTAGAGTATCGCAGAAAAGGAAAATCAAACGGAGTCCAATTAACCTGAAACTTCACGGAACTTATTTTTGGTCCAGAAGAAGCCCACGGAGTATCGGAGTTGGACCAGGAGAGTCTCGGGCTTCCCATGAGGGTGGGGGGCGCACCCACCCCCCTGGGCGCGCCCCCTATCTCGCGGACAGCCCGGAGGTCCACCAACATACTTCTTCCTCCCATATATACCCATATACCCTAAAAACTTTGGGGAGCACAATATATCGGGAGTTCCGCCGCCAGAAGCCTCCGTAGCCACCGAAAACCAATCTAGACCCGTTCCGGCACCCTGCCGGAGGGGGCAATTCCTCTCCGGTGGCCATCTTCATCATCCCGCCGCTCTCCATGACGAGGAGGGAGTAGTTCTCCCTCGAGGCTGAGGGTATGTACCAGTAGCTATGTGTTTGATCTCTCTCTCTCTCTCATGTTCTTGAGGTGATACGATCTTGAAGTATCGCGAGCTTTGCTATTATAGTTGGATCTTATGATGTTTCTCCCCCTCTACTCTTTTGTAATGGATTGAGTTTTCCCTTTGAAGTTATCTTATCTGATTGAGTCTTTAAGGATTTGAGAACACTTGATGTATGTCTTGCGTGGGATACCTGTGGTGACAATGGGGTATTCTATTGATCCACTTGATGTATGTTTTGGTGATCAACTTGCGGGTTCCGCCCATGAACCTATGCATAGGGGTTGGCACACGTTTTTGTCTTGACTCTCCGGTAGAAACTTTGGGGCACTCTTTGAAGTTCTTTGTGTTGGTTGAATAGATGAATCTGAGATTGTGTGATGCATATCGTATAATCATACCCACGAATACTTGAGGTGACATTGGAGTATCTAGGTGACATTAGGATTTTGGTTGATTTGTGTCTTAAGGTGTTATTCTAGTACGGACTCTAGGATAGATTGAACGGAAAGAATAGCTTCATGTTATTTTACTACGGACTCTTGAATAGATCGATCAGAAAGGATAACTTTGAGGTGGTTTCCTACCCTACCATAATCTCTTTGTTTGTTCTCCTCAATTAGTGACTTTGGAGTGACTCTTTGTTGCATGTTGAGGGATAGTTATATGATCCAATTATGTTATTATTGTTGAGAGAACTTGCACTAGTGAAAGTATGAACCCTAGGCCTTGTTTCAACGCATTGCAATACCGTTTTCGCTCACTTTTATCATTAGTTACCTTGATGTTTTTATATTTTCATATTACAAAAACCTATATCTACCATCCATATTGCACTTGTATCACCATCTCTTCACCGAACTAGTGCACCTATACAATTTACCATTGTATTGGGTGTGTTGGGGACACAAGAGACTCTTTGTTATTTGGTTGCAGGGTTGCTTGAGAGAGACCATCTTCATCCTACGCCTCCTACGGATTGATAAACCTTAGGTCATCCACTTGAGAGAAATTTGCTACTGTCCTACAAACCTCTGCACTTGGAGGCCCAACAACATCTACAAGAAGAAGGTTGTGTAGTAGACATCAAGCTCATTTCTGGCGCCGTTGCCGGGGAGGTTAGCGCTTGAAGGTATATCTTTAGATCTTGCAATCAAATCTTTTTGTTTCTTGTTTTAGCACTAGTTTAGTTTATAAAAGAAAACTACAAAAAAATGGAATTGAGTTTGCCTCATACGCTTCATCTTTCTAATATCTTTCATGAGTATGATGGAAAGGAAAATTGTGCCAAAGTGTTAGAAGAAGAATGCATTAAAATGTTTGGCACTAAATCTTTGAATGATGAGCATGATTGCAATGTTGTTAGTATGAATTCCTTGAATATCCATGATGCTAATGATATGCAAAGCCACAAGTTTGGGGAAGCTATGTTTGATGAAGATGATATTTTTCCCCCAAGTTTTGATGAGCAAATTTATTATGATGAAAGCATGCCTCCTATTTATGATGATTATATTGATGAAAGTGGATTTGGAGAGGTCATGACTTTATTTTGTGATGAATCCACTATTCCGGAAGAGGTTCCAATTGATTATGAGAACAAAGTTGCTATCTATGATGATTATTGTGATGACTTGTATGCTATAAACAATAATGATATCCATGAAACTTGTCATCATGATTTTAGTTTTCAATTGGATTATGCCTCACATGATAATTACTTTGTTGAGTTTGCTCCCACTACTACTCATGAGAAGAAGTTTGCTTATGTGGAGAGTAATAAAAATTCTATGCTTGTAGATCATCAAAAGAATGATTTATGTGATAATTATATTGTTGAATTCATTCATGATGCTACTGAAAAATATTATGATGGAGGAATATATCCTTGTAGGAGTTGCAATAATATCAAGTTTCCTCTCTATGTGCTTAAAGTTTTGAAGTTATGCTTGTTTTGCCTTCCTATGCTAGTTGATTATTGTTCCCATAAATTGTTTTCTCATAAAACACCTATGCATAGGAAGTGAGTTAGACTTAAATGTGCTAGTCATATTCTTCATGATGCTCTCTTTATGTTTCAATTCTTATCTTTAATGTGAGCATCATTGAAATCATCATGCCTAGCTAGGGGTGTTAAACGATAGCGCTTGTTGGGAGGCAACCCAACTTTATTTTTGTTTCTTGATTTTTGCTCCTGTTTAGAAATAAATAATTTATCTAGCCTCTGTTATGATTGATTTTTTAGGTTTTAGTTAGTGTTTGTGCCAAGTAGAACCGTTGGGAAGACTTGGGGAAAGTTTTGTTGATCTTGCTGTAAAAAATAGAAACTTTAGCGCTCACGAGAATTGCTCCCATTTTTTATTGGAGGGTGATATTTAGTTAATTATTTTTTAAGATGATTAATAGATAAATTCCTCATGTCCAGCAATTTATTTTAGAATTTTTGGGGTCCCAGAAGTTTGCGTTAGCTACAGATTACTACAGACTGTTCTGTTTTTGACAGATTCTGTTTTTCGTGTGTTGTTTGCTTATTTTGATGAATCTATGCTAGTAAAAGAGTTTATAAACCATAGAGAAGTTGGAATAAAGTAGGTTTAACACCAATATAAATAAATAATGAGTTCATTACAATACCTTGAAGTGGTGTTTTGTTTTCTTTCGCTAACGGAGCTCACGAGATTTTCTATTTTGAGTTTTGTGTTGTGAAGTTTTCAAGTTTTGGTTAAAAGTCTTGATGGATTATGGAACAAAGAGTGGCAAGAGCCTAAGCTTGGGGATGCCCATGGCACCCCAAGGTAAAATTCAAGGACACCAAAAAGCCTAAGCTTGGGGATGCCCCGGAAGGCATCCCCTCTTTCGTCTTGGTTCATCGGTAACTTTACTTGGAGCTATATTTTTATTCACCACATGATATGTGTTTTGCTTGGAGAGTCATTTTATTCACCACATGATATCGCTTCTGTTGCTTCGTCTCGGGGGTCCATAGTTTCTGCAAATTTTTACAACATGGCAATTAATATTCAAACATGACAGATGGATATATTAGCATCAAACGTAGAACTAGCTAGCTAATCACAATAAGGAATCATATTAATTAGTGGCCTCGACGCTGCTTCTCTAGGGTTTGGGGTGGCCTCGATCGGCAACGCTTCAAGGGTTTGGGGTGGCCTCGACAACGCTTCAAGGGTATGGAGTGTCCTCGACGACAACGCTCTTTTAACTTGGTAAATTTGGGTGGCCTCGAGAGAGTTTCGGGTAGGGGCGTGGCGGGAGGGGGTAGGAGACTGACATCGTTTTTTTCTACAGTTTGGGTGTCCTAGAGAGTTTTGGTCGAGCGAGATGGCCGGGGGGGTGCTCCCGTGGTATAAGTTATCACGGTCGAGAGGGGGTATATCGACAACGACGACATACGACGACCCCTCGACCCTCGAACCCTCAGCGACCCTCGACCCCTCAGTGACCCTCGACCCTCTACCCTAGCTAGTTCCCGACCCTCGCCCCTCAAACCCTCGGCGACCCCTCCCCCCCCTCATGTCGAAGTTATCGGGGATGAGGTATATCGACAATGACATACCCGATAAAAAATAAGAAGACGAAGAAGAAATAAAAAAAAGGAGAAGAAGAAAGGAATAGAGGAGAAGATCGAAGAAAAAAAAGAAAAAAAAAAGAGGATAAGAAGAAAGGAATAGAGGCTTCTCTTCTTCTCCTTTCTTTTTCTCCTCTTTTTTTACCTTTTTCCTCTTCTTATTTATTTCTCCTCTTCTTCCTCTCCTCTTCTTCTCCTTTTTGTTTTCCTTCTTCCTAAATTCTATTTTCTCTTCTTCTCCTCTATTCCTTTCTTCTTCTCCTCTTCTTTTTCTTCTTTTTTCCTCTTCTTATTTATTTCTCCTCTTCTTCCTCTTCTTATTTTCCTTTTTCCTCTCATTATTTTTCTTCTTCTTTCCTTTCCTAGCTAGATATATAAAACTTTTCTAAAAATGTAACTTTTGCATATATAAAACTTTTCGCTCTACATTTTCGTACATATGAAAAAAATAAAGTTTCTATACAAAAGTGCACAATTTTTATGAACAAATTACAACATCTAAATTAACTAGACATCTAAATAAATATAACTACACATCCAAAATTTTCCTAATCTTAAAACTAAACTAAACATAAACTAAAATAATCTAAAAAACATGTAAAAACATCTAAGAATAGCATCTAAACCATCTAAAAAATATCTAAAAACATCTACAAATATAATAGCACCGCGGGCACGGTGGAGGGGCCGGCGCCGGCGGGGCAGGGTAGGGGCGCAGGGGCGCGGGACAGGGGAGGGGCACAGGAGCAGGCTGGTGCTCACAGGGAGCGGCGAGGCACGGTGGGCGACGCGTCGGGGCCGGCAGGGGCGCGAGGGTCGACGCCGTCGTCAGGGCAGAGGGCATCAGCGCCGGCGGCGGCGACGTTGAGCAGCCTGACGGCGTCGGTGGCGGCGGCGACGGCGACGTTGAGCATCCTGACGGCATCGGTGGCGGCGGCGACGGCAAGGTGGAGCAGGGGCGTCGGGCGGCGACGGCGACGAGGAGGAGCAGGGGCGTCGGGGGAGAAGAAGTGATGGATTTCATCGAAACTGCTAAGTGTTTTCTTATATATCCAGGGCATTGGTACCGGTTCGTGGCACCAACCGGGACCAATGCCCCCTTTAGTCCCGGTTGGTGCCACCAACCGGGACCAAAGGACAACCGGTACCAAAGGGTGGCATTCGTACCGGTTGGTGGCACAAACCGGTACGAATACCATCAAAGGCCTCGTGCTCCTCGTGGCCAAAACTTTAGTCCCACCTCGCTAGTTGAGAGGGGCGCGGGGTGGTTTATAAGCCCCACTGCCGCACCCCTCTCGAGCTCCTCTCGATTGCAGGCTTACGGGCCTAATTGTCACTGCTATGCCTGATGGGCCTACTGGGCCTTCTGCGGGCCTGAATCCTGGCCAATAGTAGGGTTTCTAGTCGTATTCAGGTCGTGGTGGCCAAGTAGTTGGCACTTTTTTTAATTTTTTTATTGCTTTATTTATTTTATTTTGTTTCTACTTACAACAAAAAACTTACTGTTGCTATTTTTATTTATTTTATTAAAGTTTATTTATTTTATTTTTATGAAGTTTATTTTGTTTCTACTTCTTTATTTTATAAAAAATATTTTATTTTGTGTCTACTTATTTATTATAGTAAATTTTTTTATTTTATAAAGTTTATTTTATTTATTTTATTGAAGTTTATTTATTTTACTTTTATAAAGTTTATTTTGTTTCTACTTATTTATTTTATTAAATTTTCATTTATTTAATTTTGTTTCTACTTTTTATTAAAGTTTATTTTGTTTCTTTCTGCTTTTCATGTTTTGAACAGAAAATACTTTGATAATTTTAGTGGCATGAATTTTATATAATTTTAGTTTAAAAATACTATAGGTTTATAAAAGCTTTTTAGTTCATTCCTTTTGCTATCAGAGTTTTATAAAAGTTTTTTAGTTAATTTTTTCTTTGCATTGTATCATCATTTCATCCACATAGCATGTGCAAGAAAGTAGAGAGGGTTACGGCAAAAACTGGATGCACTTCGTGTACAAAACAAACAATCTCTTTCGAAGTATGAGGGATTCATACGGAAACTCGTCTGTTATAAAGGAATTTTCTTTTTTTTAAACTTGTTTGAACACCGGAGTTTTTCTGTGTTCAAAATGCACCATTCAAAGCCACATCATCAATTTTCAACTCTTTCTGACTTCATTTGTTATTTTTCATGCATTTACTGATTATTTTCAGCTATAAGACCTTGAAATTGAAAAGCATTTCAAATAAACTCTGAAAAGGTTGAAAGTTGGCATGGTATCATCATTTCATCCACATAGCATGTGCAAGAAAATAGAGAGGGTTACGACAAAAACTGGATGCACTTCGTGTACAAAACGGACAATCTCTTTCGAAGTATGAGGGTTTCATACGGAAACTCGTCTGTTACAAAGGGATTTCATTTTTTGAACTTATTTGAACTCCAGAGTTTTTCTGTGTTCAAAATGCACCATTCAAAGCCACATCATCAATTTTCAACCCTTTCTGACTTCATTTGTTATTTTTCATGCATTTACTGATTATTTTGAGCTATAAGACCCTGAAATTGAAAAGCGTTTCAAATGAACTCTGAAAAGGTTGAAAGTTGGCATGGTATCATCATTTCACCCACATAGCATGTGCAAGAAAGTAGAGAGGGTTACGGCAAAAATTGGATGCACTTCGTGTACAAAATGGACAATCTCTTTCGAAGTATGAGGGTTTCATAGGGAAACTCATGTGTTACAAAGGGATTTCATTTTTTTGAACTTATTTGTACTTCAGAGTTTTCTGTGTTCAAAATGCACCATTCAAAGTCACATCATCAATTTTCAACCCTTTCTGACTTCATTTGTTATTTTTCATGCATTTACTGATTATTTTGAGCTATAAGACCCTGAAATTGAAAAGCATTTCAAATGAACGCTGAAAAGGTTGAAAGTTGGCATGGTATCATCATTTCACCCACATAGCATGTGCAACAAAGTAGAGAGGGTTACGGCAAAAAATGAATGCACTTCGGTTACAAAACGGACAATCTCTTTCGAAGTATGAGGGTTTCGTACGGAAACTCGTCTGTTACAAAGGGATTTCATTTTTTTTTGAACTTGTTTGAACTCCATAGTTTTTCTGTGTTCAAAATGCACCATTCAAAGCCACATCATCAATTTAGTACATATAGCTCTCATGAATAGATAAGTGACCAAATTAATAGAAGTTCATCATCACATTAAAAACAAAGTACATACATAGTTCTCATTGAACAACATATAGCTCTCCAGAGCATCTAGTTAAACCATACATTAAAACTATGTAAACCTTTCAATGCAACAACAAATGCGATTATAATCACAACCAAGGTAAAAATTGATCCAACGGCATAATGATACCAAGCCTTGGTATGAATGACATATTTTCTAATCTTTCTAATCTTCAACTGCATTGCATCCATCTTGATCTTGTGATCATCGACGACATCCGCAACATGCAACTCCAATATCATCTTCTCCTCCTCAATTTTTTTTTATTTTTTCCTTCAAGTAATTGTTTTCTTCTTCAACTAAATTTAACCTCTCGACAATAGGGTCGGTTGGAATTTCCGGTTCAACTACCTCCTACATAAATAAAATCTATGTCAACTTGATGGGCTTAATTGTCATAAACAATAAATGAACCAAATAGTTATAAAAGATAATATATATATATACCACATCCGAATCATAGCCAGGACGAGGGCCGACGGAGGCGGATACCAAAATCATTGCACTATATAATAACAAGCAATAATAAAAGTAAGAAAATTAGACAAGTATATATCTAAAGTAAGAATTTTTTTTCTTTCAGAAGAAGATAAGAACAAGAGGCTCACCATGGTGGTGCAGGCGACGAGATCGGCGCGGGCGATCGACGACGGTGAAGACGGGGACGGGACATGACGGACCGCTAAACCTAGACAAATCTCGGAGAAAATGGAGCTTGGAGGTCGAGCTTCGAGAGGAGAAAACTTAACTAGCGTGGCTTGGGAATTTCATCGAACACCTCATGTGCATAGGAGGTGAGCTAGAGCACCCAAATGTCCTCTCCTCGCCGGCCAGAAAAAACAGAGCACCGTGGAGTGCTCTGTTGCGGCGACGGGGTATATGTAGGCAACTCATTAGTTCAGGTTCGTGGCTGGAACCGGGATTAAAGCCCAACCTTCTGTCCCGGTTCGAGCCAAGAACCGGGACCAATGTTTGTGGGCCAGGAGCGAGGCCCATTGGTCCCGGTTCGTGCCTAGAACTGGGACTAATGGGTCCATACAAACCGGGACCAATACCCGCGAGGCCCCGGCCGGCCCCCTGGGCTAAAGAACCGTGACGAATGCCCCCATGGGTCCCGGTTCATGACTGAACCGGGACTAATGGGCTTGCCCTGCCCGAACCAAAGCCCTGTTTTCTACTAGTGTACGTTTAAATATCTCCGGGACCGTGTGTGGGAGAAAATCAAAGGGTGGATGGAGAAATTATTATCAGCTGCTGGCAAAGAAGTTTTGATCAAATCTGTTGCACAAGCTATACCGGTCTACTCTATGTCTTGCTTCAGATTGCCACAAGGTTTGTGTGAGAGCATAATGTCACTTATCCGACAGTTTTGGTGGGGCTCCAAGCATGGTAAGAGAAAGGCGAGCTGGGTAGCGTGGGATATAATGACTCTACCAAAGCACTTGGGAGGCCTGGGATTTCGTGACATGGAGATTTTTAACCTTGCACTTCTGGCAAGGCAAGCATGGCGTACCCTTACAGATAGCACTTCGCTGAGTGCGCGTATTCTCAAGGCAGTATACTTCCCGCACTGTTCTCTCCTCGAAGCCGAACTTGGGCCGCATCCATCCCAGATTTGGCGGGCGATATTGGATGGCCGTGACATTCTGGCACAAGGTGTCATTAGGCGCATTGGAGATGGAGAGACAACGGATATTTGGAGGCATAATTGGATCCCACGCGACGGCATCAAGAGACCCATCAGTTCACTTGTTCATAACCCGTCGGATAAGGTGGTGCAGCTCATAGATGCAACGTCGGCAACATGGAATGAAAACTTGGTACGCTCACTGTTCACTCACTTTGACGCAGAAAAGATCCTACGGATTCCTTTATGCACACGTCGTGTGGGGGATTTTTGGGGCTGGCATGAGGAGCCTCGAGGAATGTTTAGTGTTCGCTCAGCTTACCGGATGATACTAAGGACGAAACATAGCAGGGAGGCTTGATTATATGAGGAGGACGGTACATCCTACGAGCATCAAGAGACGAAGAAGTGGTCCATGATCTGGCACATGCAAGTTCCATCAAAACTCAAGGTGTTCGTGTGGCGACTGGTTCGTCAATCCATGCCAACGGGTTCGCTCCTTAAGCATCGTCACATGGCAACAGAGGATACTTGCCTGATATGTGGGGCTGTTGACACTTGGAAACATGCTCTTATTTCATGTCCGATGGCGGCAAGTGTGTGGGCATTGGCCCCGGAGGAGTTGGTGCAGCATATGGTCGACCGTGTGGAAGTGTGCCCGAAGGAGTGGCTGTTTTCTATGCATGAAATATTGACGAAACAACTCTTTGTTCGACTAGTGGTGACACTCTGGGCAATATGGGCCGCCAGGAGGAAGGCAATTCACGAGCATATATTTCAGCCACCTTATTCTGTTGACAGCTTCATATCTAAATATATAGGTGAGGTCCAAGTGACTAATTCAAGGTCTCCATCGACGCTCACTCCAACCAGTGCAAGGCCGAGGCGATGGGTAACCCCGCCCCAAGGGGATGCCAAGTTCAATGTTGGCGCAACAGTGACCAGGTATGGTGGAGCAGTTGGGGTTATTTGCAGAGATGACAGAGGTATGTTCATGGGAGCGTCGACTCTCTCTTTCAAATACATTGTAGATCCTCCGACGTTGGAAGCTCTCGCCATCAGAGAAGCGCTTGCTTTGGCGGATGATCTCTATTTGAGGCGCATACAAGTCGCATCGGATTGCGAAACGGTGGTGCAGGATTTAAATAAAGAGAATTTGGCGAGCTATGGTGCAATTATTCATGAAATAGTTGAACATTCTTTAGCTTTTGATTTTTGTAATCTCAGTCATGAGTTTAGAAGCTTAAATTTTGAAGCTCACAACCTAGTGAAGCATGCTTTATCTTTTGGTGATGGCCACCATGTTTAATTAAGACACCCTGAAAACTTATCATCCGTTCCTGTAAACATTGTGACGAATCAATAAAAGCTTCGCGAACGTTGTCTAAAAAAAACCAAACCTGCGTTTGCGTGTGATCGATCGATCCATCTTGCGGCGAGGCGATGGCCGGTGAAGAGGGCAACTGGAGCGGCCTGGGGCTGATGCGGCGGCGCTCCCGACCCAGCCCGCGGGTGCCGACGACAAGAGGAAAATGTCTTACCGGATGCCGCCAGAGGAGGTTGAGGATCTCCTTTCCCATGAGTACAAAACTATTCCCCGTTTAGACGACGACGACGAGACTCAGTGCAAGGAGATGTGGAACGACGCGGTGGATTTCTTTAACGACCTCAACAGGCAGCTCAAGGCGTCCCAGGACAAGCTGCGCCAGGAGCAGCAGGCCAAGGCCTACGTCGAGCTCGACGACGACTACTATGACAAGGTGGCCAGGAGGTCGTAGCTCAGTCTCGAGGATTATTTGGAGGCCAAAGCCGACCACGACGCTTTCGTCGAAAAGCTGAACAAAGAGGAGGGCAATGGCCAAGATGAGCCCAACAGAGGATGAAGACTTGAACGGAGGAGAGGCATCTCAGCATGAAGTTTAACTACTACGACGACGACGACGAACTATATATCTAGTCATACAGATCATTATAGCCTTATTTTTCCATTGGATTTGTAAGTTGGACGGTACACCTGACATAAAATCACCGAGAAAGGGTTTTCCCCCGCTTTGTATTACAAAGTAACAACACCGATACAACCATCGATAAGTGCTGGATCGGAAGCAGTACAATCATGCCTAAAAGAAACGAATGAGAAAATACAAAAGGAACAAATGCCGACACCAGCAGATCAACAAAAAACGAAGAAGCCTCGCGACCGCTGCGCCCACTGGAGATTTCCAACCAACCTCCTAGACTCCGAAGCGCTGGTACCAAACAACACCTTCAAGAAGGAACGTGGCGATGACGGCGCTGCTTTCAAGGGTTTCTCCCGATACGCGGCGAGGAGAGAGGAAGGGTAGCCCCCGACGCCCTCCAGGGAGGTCCGGCAGCATCCTCAGGCGCCACTGCGTCAGTGTCGGATATGCCGACAGGGATTTCACCCGATCCCAACCATCACCCCGGGCGCTCCGGAGCACTCCACCATACCGGCCACCACCCTGCGCGAACACGATCATGAAGCCATCCACGTTGTCTCACAACAGCACCGTGGGGTGAGGCCTGCACATGAAGAAAAAGAGTCGGGACTCGGGGCAGCAGTATTGTCGGCCTGCGGGAGGGCATGACCTCCACCGTCAACAACGGTATCGGACCAGACACGCCAGCAGGAGCAAACCAGGCCCGGCCGGGCTCTGAAATGCCCGTGAAGCTCCCGCCAGTGCGCTGCAGAGAGCATGCCATCGGCGTCGCCGCCCCTCGTCCGAGCTTCCCCTCCACACCGCGCAGGAGGCAACGAGGACGCGCCGGAGCTGGCCCGCTAGAGCCCAGATGGGGCCATACGGGACCAGATCTGGGCCAGGGTCGCATCGCCAGCCACCCCGCAACGCCCAGCCCCCAAGGAAGGCGCCACCACCATGCTGGCCGTCGGGCACCACCACCAGGGCGCCGGGCTGCCGTCGTCACCCCTGCCTCGGAAGAGGAGTTGCACGGGGAATGGAGGTCCTGCCGCCGCCAACACCACCTGGGCCAGATCCGGGGGCGCCCGCTGGTGGCGGCGGGGGAAGAGGGAGGAGGAGGGGCCAGAGGGAAGGGCCGATACGCCGCCCCAACCGCCCCCGGGGGAGGCGACGCTAGGGCGAGGAAGGAGGAGGGGGTCGGGGTCCCTCAGCTGCCATTTACCCTAAAGAATAGTCCACGCAATACCCACCCGACATAAGGTCGGGACACCCAAGTCGTTGTAGAGTTTGTTTATCGCACTTATGGCGTCTCCAATACTTGTAAGATAGTTGTCGGTAGATTTTGCCACATAGGATTTTTTTATGTCATAGCATAGAATAAGTGAGGAGAGGAGGGGTTGTATTTTCATGAACCAATAATCTTTGCACAAGCTTCAAAAAACAATGAGAAATACCTTGTATATTATCCATCCTTGCCAAAATGTAGTGCATGTGAGATTTTTTTTAAAGTCAAACTATAAAAACTTTGACCAAGTTTATATGAAAAATGAACATCTATAATACCAAATTAATACATTGGATTCATCATGAAGTATATTTTCATATGTTGTACATTTAACATAGTAGAAATAGATAATTTTCGCAATAAACTTGGTCAAAGTTTACATAGTTTGACATTAAAAAAAATCTCATATGTACCATATTATGGCAGCGAGAGAGTATATTTCACCTCTCATTAAACTACATACACTTTGTTGTAGTAGTTGTAAGATGAGATGTTGGTTCATGACATGGCTATTTTTTACCGACAATGAAACAAACAAACACTACTACTCCATAATACGGATCTGTCCATGGTGGATTTGCTCGGATCTTGTCGTAGTTCATCTACGTTCGTGTGTTTTCAGGTTGGATCATTCCGATCTACGCTACTCTTCAACGACACCGGTTGTTGTTCTAGTGTGCTTGTCCTATGGGGCCTTAGCATGACAACTTCTCATTTGTCTATTACAACAAGTTTTGTCTGGCTTCGGCGAGGGAGGGGCGATGACATCGGCTCGCTTCAGTGTTTGTCGTCATCGATAGGTGGTCTACAGACCTGGATGTAATCTTTATTATTTCTACTATCCGTTGCACTGTCGTTGTTCAAGATTAATAGATTGAAAGCTTTTCTGAAAATATAGGTTATTCATCTTTCTCTTTTCTCTCCTTTACCTTTTTCACATAAGGACACTCATGAATAAGAGTCCACCTCTTTTTTTCTCATTGCCTCTCTCCTCTACATTATCAAAAGTGCTACGAATCGAAAACAATCTTATAACCCACTATTATTGCTGTACTTGCTCGATCTCTAACAACGTATAGACACCGCACACGCCTTCCGGAGCTCTCCATCGATCCCAGAGGCCCGAGTCAACTTCGTCTTCTTGCCGTAGGTACACATACATGGAGAGACGTAAAGAATGGGGGCGATCAGATCGCTAGGTTCATACGCGATAATTAATTTGCATCTGGATCGAGTAAATTAACGAAAATCCTACACTTACGGACAAGAAGGCACGGAGGGAAAGCAAGGGATTAATGGTCAAGTTTGAATGAATGGTCAAGTTTTGCTTTTGGCACTTAATGGATGTTCAAACCTTTCGGTTTTGCTGTTTCTGCATGTTTGCTGTTCATTTTTATATTTTTATTTCATGCTAAAAACTCCTAAAATAAGGACGTGGGTAGCCATAGGATGCCGTGAATTTGACGTAACCATAAGATGTTAGGGCTACTCTAACCGGTCGACCCAAATGGATACTGATTTTGTCCGGGTTTTTTTTCGTTTGGGTTAACAGAACGGACAACGGACAGGGACTATGTCCGGGCAGGGACTATGAACGCAACAGTGGTTAGGATAAATTTTGTCTTAACCACTGACTCCCACTTGCACGCTCGAAAAACAAGTTCTCACAATCCTGCCACTAGTTTGAATGCATGCACTAAATGATAAAATTGCTGACGTCATCTTATAGTAAATGCGAAATTCAAAAATTCAAAATGTTTTGTAGCTCAAAACATTTATTCGATTTATGATCTGTTTTCACTGTTGCAAGATTTTTTGAAATTAGATCCTATATTAAAATGTTTCGACGATACTTTGTTTACCCAAAAGCTACCCACCATTAACATGTAAATTGTCCACCCGATCAATTATTACTTTTTATGCGTGGCTAGATCTCAGTTATATCTGGCCACGGGATACTCGGTCCGCCTCGCCCGACCCGGCCCGAGGCACACGCCGGGCGGGACCTAGGCCTGAGTTTTGAGCCCGAAGCACACGTCGGGCCAGACCTGGGCTTGGGTATTTCATGTTCAGGTTGTCATACTTAAAATCCGAAAGTTTGGGATTTATTATTTTTGTTTTTATTTGTTTTCTTTCTATTCTCTTAATAAATGGTCAAGTTTTGCTTTTGGCACTTAATGGATGTTCAAACCTTTCAGTTTTGTTGTTTCTGCATGTTTGTTGTTCATTTTTATATTTTTATTTTGTGCTAGAAACTCTTAAAACTAGATGATACCCCGCGCCGTTGCTGCGGGAATTTGTAGTGATGTACAGGAGAGGATTTATGGAGTGAGTAAATAGTGAAACTACGAAATGAAATATATAAATGCATGTCTATTTGAACCTTTGATAGAATGATATATAAAGTCAGAAGTTTTTTTATTGTGGTTGATATGTGCATTGGTAATGTACTGATATATTGAAAAATATCATTGATTGTATTAAGCTTAATTAATGATAAAAATTCATATCATTCATACCTTGGTAGTTCTTTATTGAGTAAGAACTTGTGCCCAAAAAATCGAGATTGCCACCTTAATCGCTGTTTATTGTTGGCGAAGTGAACATCATTGGCTGCACCGTGCTAACAACCCAATTTTTTGAACTCTTATATGCTTAAATACAATAATAATGTATACATGGATATCATAGGAAAGGTTATCCTGTAATATAGGAAGCTTATCCTGTAGTATAGTAGGGTAACATAATATTTGAGTAGCAACTGAGACCTATGTTGTATGTCGGGCAGCATAAATATTTATCTATATCATCATGTCTCACTTCTCTAATAGAAGCCAAATCTCACAGAAAATCTCATCAAATGCAGCCGGAGATACATTGAAGAAATGTGTCAATGTCTCAGCGGTGGACCTCTCAATGTATTTGTTGTATGGTGCAACATGTTTTCCAGACACACTTCAGATGTGATGCAGGCGCTATGATAGTCTTCCCATACTGCATTAATAGCAAGCTTGAAATGAATATATTCCGAACTCTCTCGAACAAATTTCCTGGAACATATATATCATCTCTGAAACATGAAAGCCAGATAGATTTCTGGAATGAGTACCGTATATATAATACAACCACAATGCCTTCACATCAAAACTGCACAAATAATTGGAAAATAAGTGTTCTCATACCACATTTACTGAATGTTCCAAGGTACATGCAACATATTGTGCAAATCCAAAGAAACATATAAAACTGAAAGACAATGACCAGATGATATCAAAAGGAAGCAATATACAGTCTATGCTTTTACATATTTACATGCAGAGAACAAATATATATAACAAACCAGTAGATCATCAATGGATAGCAACACAAAAGGCATCGGATAAATGGTGAGAAATCAACGGACAAATTAACGGTGAGAGAAATGATCTGGTGCACAGGCGCGAGATATCTGCAGGCTGATTTCATGAAGCGAAGGTGAGTGAATATTTCTCATGCAGGCCATTGATTAACTAAGAATAGAAGTACTCCGGAAGTCCAGGTCAACATGTTGAAATTTAAGCAACCATCAGATGGCATGAACAACATCAGCCTGGGAGCCTAAACGGAGGAGAATTAAAGTCGATTGAGAACAACTTGGTCGTCTTGCTCACCACTTGCACGAGCTCAGATCGACAAAAAGGAAAAATTGCAGTCGCGCCGGAGTTGAGAGCCGTCGAAGGCAATGGAGCGTCGGTCGGGCCGTAGTCGGAGAGCCGTGAAAGGCGAGGGAACTGGTGGTCGCGCCATAGTCGGAGAGCCGTCGGAGGCGAGGGGGCCGGTGGTCGCGCCGTAGTCGGAGAGCCGTCGAAGGTGAGAGAACAGGTGGTCGCGCCGGAGGAGCACACAGGGAAGGAGACCACAATTCGAGATAACCCCGCGGAAAGCCGGCGGAGAAAACCAGTGGCTGGGGGTATGTCTCACACGAGACAGTTGTGGCATGGGAGAACGGCGGAGGAGGCATGGAAGATGAGATGTGCAGTTGTAAAGCCCGCTCTGTTCGCTGGAGAGAAAATGCGGTGGGGAGGAGATTAAGATGAGGCATCTAGGCTCTTAGGCTGCCTCGTCCGTTTCAGAAATCAGAAGACGGAAGAGGAAACGACCTTTAGGGGATGGTACCTACTAAAAAAATGAATGAAACTTCTTATTGGCCAGCTTGTGCTCGGTAATGGAATGCATGCGGGCAATAGTTGCTGATGTGGCTGGATGCATTGACGTGGGCAGATGCATGTCAAGATAAATAGGGGTGGGATGAGTGGGACATGTGTGGTGACGTGGATAGCTTGCATATTAAGATAATTGAGAAAGTGGGGATGAACTTCTTAAGTATATAGGATAAGGATGCGAGTAGCCATAGGATGCCCTAAATTTGACATAATCATAGGATGTTAGGGCAACTCTAACCGGCCGACCCAAACGGATACGGATTTTGTCCGCTTTTTCCCGTTTGGGTTAACAGAACGGACAATGGACAGAGACTATGAACACAACGGTGGTTGGGACAAATTTTGTCTTAACCACTAACTCCCACTCGCACGCTCGAAAAACAAGTTCTCACAGTCCTGCCGCCACTAGTTTGAATGCATGCACTAAATGATAAAATGGCTGACATCATCCTATAGTAAATGCAAAATTCAAAAATTCAAAATGTTCTGTATCTCAAAACGCTTATCCGATTTATGATCCGTTTTTACCGTTGGACTAGTCACGTCAAGATTTTCAAAATTAGATCCTATATTAAAATATTTCGACGATACTTTTTTTACCCAAAAGCTACCCACCATTAACATGTAAGTTATCCACCCAATCAACGATTACTTTTTGTGCATGTCTAGATCTCAGTTATACCTGGCCACAGGATACTCGGTCCGCCTCGCCTGACCCGGCCCGGCCCGAGGCACACGCCGGGCCGGGCCTGGGCCTGAGTTTTGAGCCCGAAGCACACGTCGGGCCAGACCTGTGCTTTGGTATTTCACGTTTTAGGGAAGGGGCCTGGCCCGAGGACCGGTGGGCTTTTCCTCTGACGGGTCAGGCTTGGGCCTAAAAAAGTAGGCACGACGGCCAGGTCGGGCTGAGCTTGGGCCTAGGTTTTCTGCCTCGGGCTTGGTCAGGCCCGGCCCGAAGCCCGGCCCAGCCCGAGGGATGGCCAGGTATAATCTCAGTCGACCAAGAGTCAAGTAATAGAACATATAAAAAGAAGTAAAAAACAATTTAAAAGAAATTTTACACGAATCTTTATGCAAGATCTCACGAATATAGTATCGACTGAGACTTCATTAAATCTTAGTCAACTGAGATTTAGTAATCCTAATTAATTTTCAGTTTGAAACTATATCCCACTTTTGATTGTTCTCTTCAATTTTTCCGAGTTTTAAAGTTACCACCTAGTTTCAGAAGTGAGTTACCATTTTGGGACGTGTACAAGTGGGTAACTATACACAAGGCCTGTTTGTTCCTTGAATTTAAGTGCCAACGTCTGTGTACATGCATTTGTATATACTACTCCCTCTGTAAAGAAATATAGGAGGGTAGAGTGATCTAAACACTTTTATATTTATCTACGGAGGGATAAAAATCAAGGGACGTGTTGGATCTTACTTCGAGCCCCAAGGCTTGTGTGGGCCATGGATGAATTAACACAACTGGACTTGAGAACGGATTTTCTATCATGCACGGGATATCCCATGCATGCATGCTGACACATGCACTGTGGTTGTGTACTATACACAATACAATCAATTCGGCTTCTCTCTGTTTCTACTTATCCACTCGATTCTTTTTCATTTGATTTTCATGTTTGTTTATCTTTGATTCAAAAGTGTGTTTTCCAATCTCTTTGTATATTTGTGTTCCTAGGGATGAGAGCTATGAAACGAGACCAATGTCGAATATATTATAATAAAATTTGAATTTTCAAACATGATTTAACTTAATGAAACAACCAAAAATCATAGACATTTGCCTAACAGATTGTACATAATGTATTGAAATACCTAGAGATTTCAAATTGATGCACAGGCAACTTGGTAGCACTTGGTAAATTTGTTTCAAACATAATATTACGAGTTTATATTCAACATGTGTTCTTATCAAGTTATAGTAGGTTTCTTCGTGTTCTAGACTACATCACTTTGTTACATAGATTTTTACACAAATATTCAAAACGTTTATAAACTAGACTATTGGAAAAGTTGGAAAGATAAAATGGATGCAAACTTGGAAACCATATGAAAAGACATGGGTGGGTACTGGGTAATTAATCTCTGTCACAAAGCTAGCTATTGAAAAAGTTGTCAATATTGATGGAGAAAATGGGAACGCATGTGCATGTAACCAAATCCAACTAGATGAATCGGTTGTACCATGCATGGGATATCCCATACATGGTAGATATGCTTTTCTCAACTGGACTTGCTTCGTAGTACTGGCAACGAGATTTGCGTTGAAGATCCAAACAACAAGTTAAAACGGTTTAACACTGACATACTGCATCTTACATTTCTCCTACGTAATCAGTAACTCAGCATTCGTCCATGCTTAGGCTGACGGTAATTACGCAAAGCTTTCAAGGATGAGGCAGGCGGGCAGGAGGAAGAGGAAGATGGTGGTGGTGGCGGGACTTCAGAGGGAGAGGCCGCCGGACTCGTCGTCGTCGTCGAGGGTGGAGGAGTAGACGGTGTAGAGGGACCAGATGAGGCCGAACACGCCCAGCAGGATCCACCCCAGCAGGTTGTTGCTCAGCCCCAGGCTCAGCCCCGTGCCCTCCGTCGACATCCGCTCGTCCACCAGCGCCAGCGCCGGGGACGCCGCCGTCATGGCTGCGCTCGCCGCGGCCAGCAGAGGCACGCCTTTCACGACCGCCGGAGTCGCCGCAGCCGCCTCCTCCTTGCCGTCCTTGGAGTAGGCGCACCTCAGCTTCTCAGCCCTGGTCACCCTCAGCTGAGGGAGCCCTGCAGCCCAGCGCCCCAGCATCAGCGTCTCAACATTAACAAACTTCATATGGTCGACATTCTTACAGAGGATGACAATTGACAAGGTTGCCTACCTAGAGCTTGGGCCGGCCTGGCGGCGACGACGGTGGCGGCGGCAGGGCTGATCATTGCCATTGTAGACCTGGCCTGAGCTCCCGGGGGAGATGCAGTGCAGCAAGAGCAGGGGAACCAACTGAAGTGAAGGTGAGCAAATTCTCTGGGTATCCCAGCGCCGTATATGTCCTATCCTCTTGGGTCCAATTGGCATTTGCCAACTGGACACCACAGGCACCTAACGGAAAAGTAACCAGAGGCTTGCACGGTGAAACGACATTCCAACAATGCAAACCCCACCAGAGTTGAGGTTGGAATGGTGGGCGACAGATCCAACACATCATCAAAGCAAAACCATCTACAAGTGCCATAAGTATCAGAAGGTTGCAAAGTGCACAGCATGGACAACGGACCTGGCACACCAGGAACCAGAGGATGCAGAGAGACAAACCAAGTGGGCATTAGCTACAGCCACGCAGATAGATAACAGATGCTGCTTTCTTCTCCCCAATTTTCCATACATGGGTTCCCACAGCTCCACTAGAAAGATAGACATACTAGAAGTTCCACCTCATGCTTCCACTAGATAGATATACTAGAAGTTCTTCCACCACAGACAAAACGGACATACACGGCGTTCACTCCAGGAAGAGGTACATGGAGTCGGCCGAGGGCAGTCAGGCCGCGGGATCCTTTCACTTGAGGGGAATGAACCTCGAGGAGTGGGTGGCGCCGATGCCGGGCCTCCCGTGCTTGACGGGCTTGTAGCTGATGGAGAACTCGGCGAGGTGGTGCCCAATCATCTCGGGCTTGATCTCATTTATGACGAAATATTTCCCATTGTACACTGCAATTTGGCTGCCTATCATCTCTGGTATGATGATCATGTCGCGCACATAAGTCTTCACAGGCGCTGGCTTCTCACCGGCTGGTGCCTCCCTTTTCTGTACATTTTTTCAGAGAAAAGGGAATGAGCTTCGGTTGCTTGAGCTCGAACCAATAAAGCAATATAATTGATGGTTCAAATCAAAACAGCATTAGCAGTGAACTGTTAGAACTTGGTGTCACGCAAAAAACTTGGAAATGATGAAAACACTCAAATCAACACATATACAGTAATACAGATCACGTCGTTCAACACCTATCAAAGAGCATATACTTGGAAGTTTATATCATAGTACATTTCTAGTTATTCATTTTCTTTTCTTTCCTGCCACAATAACAAAATGGATACTCGTCACAGCAATTAGAGAACATTAAATGTATCCCAGTAGAAGATGCAAAATAGACTACCACCACTGTTCAGAACTACTATACAGCCATCTAGTGAGTCATGGTGGTCAAAAGACCAACCAATAGGATATTCACTTGTAAGATGGTCAATAGATATGCATTGATATTTGATACTTCCATTTATCCAACATCAATATTTCCACAACCATAAATCCTAAACCAGAAGATGCTAGCTCAAGAATATACAGTATGTGCACTAGACAAATATTCATTCTTCTGTAGAGTGAGCAAAATATTTGAGCCCATTCAAACAGAAAAGTGAGAATTGACATTTGGAAGTTGCAGTACTCCAGAAAAGATCAATTCATTTTGCTAAAAGTGAGTGTATTTGCAACGATATATCCAAACATATTAAATCAACAACCTGAACTGCAAATCAAAACCAGAATGAGTTGCCAAAGCATCAGAAAAGTGACATATAAGCAAATAATTTCAAAGATTTTATTGACAACCTACAGTCCCAACTTAATGCTCTGGTTGTTGCCAAACATCTTAGCGCCGCAAACAGTAAACATGCCACGATGTTTTTCTACACATCCTCATCAATAATAGTGTCAGTGAGCAAACAAAATGGACATTTCAGACACTACAGGCTGCAGCCAGAAAGAACGCACATCGAATTCCCCGCAAAAAAAGTATCAAAGTCGAATATTTGGGCCGGAAAATGTAATTGATCAGACGATTCCACGCTAGGCTCCAAGCACACATGCCAATTGCTGAGTTACAAATCACATGCAGTCAACAGCACGTCCATCCAAAAGAAAGGAGACACATTCAGGCATGCTGTCGCCGGCAAGTGGCACAACTATCTAACACGGAGACAGTTATAAATAGCAGGCAGTTCATCACACCCAGGAGCAGAGAGGCAAGGGAGGAGTGTCCATTACCGCCTTGCGCAGCTTCCTGATGAGCGCCAAGGGCCTCCGCTTCAGCCCCCTCTGGAACCTGCAGCAACACCAAAGCACCGCACTTTCTTTCAGACAAACGAGCCAGCAGTTCACTCTTCCCTTCCCTTCCCTTCAACTTCGAGAGATTCCACTCTCGACGCACGCCGCTGGGGGGACGGGGGTGTACCTTCTGCGGCCGCGGGCGGGGAGAAGCTGGACGAGGTCGTCGGTGGACATGTCGAGGAGCGCGTCGAGGTCCACGCCGCGGTAAGTGAACTTGCGGAACGTCCTCTTATTCGGCTGCCCGGCGGCGGCGGCAGCGGCGGCCACCTTCGTCCCCGCGGCGACGTTCGCCTGCAACGCGATTACGCGGCGCACGGGTTAGACGGACCGGCGATCGGGAAATGCGGGAGGGTTGGTTTGGGGGAGGGGCGAGGAGGGCGGAGGGCGGAGCTCACCATGGCTGGCTGCGGCTGGTTGGGGGAGGAGGAGTGGAGGTGGCGAGGCACGGCTGTCGGGGGAGCAGCGGAGGAGGCGGCGCTAGGGCTTTGGCGAAAATGGGGTATGTTTGTCCGTGGCCGTGGTAATATAGTTAGGACATTTATTTCTATTTTTTTAGGATATTTCTATTTACTTTTTTGTTGATAAGTCGAGCATTTATTAGACTGGTGAAGTAGCTTATTCTCAATTAGGGCAATGCTAGGCGTCGGCCGGATGATAATTTAAAAGTATCCCTTGCCCCAGAGCGTCGAATAACCGATCTCGCTCCAAAAATGTCAGCTCTTGCAACAAGGCCTCTATTGCAGTCACAACAAAATCTCCTACTCGGGTAGCCTATCCAGACAAAGTGTGTTGCCGCCGCACACGTTGCAAAGCCTCGCCGTGCTATCGCGACAGCACCGGTGTTGCAACTATTGCAATCGATACTTGGCATAATATGGATGATGCAAACATTTTTCTTTATTTTCTGAACAATTAAAGACAACAAGGTAACAAGATGGAAACATGACTAAAAAGCTCTACAATGCTTGGAAACAAGGCCTAGAGTCATATTTCACTAGTCTCAACTCTCAACATGATAACTTCATTAAAATGCATGGTACAACCTCATAAAGTTCTTTTTTGTTGGATCAATTCCAAAATAGTTAATGTACGTATGGCTAGGTATACCTTTAAGTTTGTCGCTCTAAATCTGTAGTACATGCCCCAATGTCATATCAGGCATCCCCAAAACTATACTTAAAAGTTACTCCCTTTGTCCCAGCTTGCAAAGACGTCTTGCATTGTGAGATGGAGGGAGTACCTCATAATCTACATCGTTCAATCTTTGTCTAATTACTAGATATGAATCACATAATCTCATTAACTCCTTAAGTTCAAGAATATAACATGAATAAGATTTGATCCATAAAGGTACTTATTACAAGAGGAACATCGTACAATTCAACTAATCATCATGCCCACGATCATAATCATGGTGGGCAAATCATAAAATCAAGCAAGAGAGATGCTTGACACATAGCTACTACTGCAATCCCTAGGCCCCAAGGAGTTTACTCACACATCACCATGAGAGGATGATGAAGAAAATTGTTGGTGATGGTGATGGAGATGGCGAAGATGTCCCGGACAACATTCCGGCGCCACTAGAGGAGAGGGGGAAGGGGGTCCCTTCTTCTCCTTCCTTGGACTTCTCCTCTGGTTAGAGGGGTGTTTTTCTCCTCTGGTTTTTGTGGCTATGGTGATTTGGAGATGAGAACCTCCCCCCAGATGGGATCTGAATTTCGAGGGGAGTTTGCTTGTGGGTGCTAAAATCTGAGCCCTGTCACCGCTTTTAACATTGCCGAAGATCCGTAACTTCGGAAATTTTGCAATTTTTATGACAGTCCAGAAACTTCTGGGAAAAGCTTGCAGTAAAAGAAGAGCTCTAGAAGCTTCATGTAGCCTCTAGACACCCCCAGACGTCCTGGGCCTGGGGACGCCTAGAGCCCCTCGGCAACTCCAGATGTGGGGCCCAGACCCTTGGCTGTCTCTTGATGCATATCTTCGTAATATATCTTTTGTGGATTTTTTGGTACTTTTCTAGGTGTTTTCCTGAAAATACAGAAACACCAGAAAACAGGAACCGGCCTGGATTGTATGTTAGTACAATTAAAATCAATGAAAGTATCTACAGTGTGTTTATAATTGATAGCAATGTAGCATGAATTATATAAAAATATTGATATGTTTAAGGTGTATCAACGTCGAGGTTGCCAACATTATTCATTAACCATGGTTTCTCTTCACCAGGCTTGTTGTGCGGCGACCTCCTCTTTGTCCTTATGTAGCTGCAGATGGGCGGGCACGATGGCCTGCCTAATGGCCTACATGGCTCTGATTGTGGGGTCATCCCCCAGCAAGGGTGTGCTGAGTAGTCGCAGTGCCTCATGTGCAACGATCGGCGGGGTCATTGTTGGTGCGGCGAAGTTCGAGGGACTGGCTCTAGGGATCATGAACCCCGGGGTTTCGGTGCATGGGGCGGTGAAGCTGAGAGGATTCCGCTGGAGTTGAGAGCTGCTGGGTGCTGAAGACCGGTTGGCGTCGCTTCCGGAACCTCCAAGCAAAAACGGCCTGAAGCAAAAATGAAAACAAATGTTTGAAATTTAGAAAACTGTTCAACTTTGATAAGAGATCTGCTATTCAATAACGCGCAATCACACTTATGCATATGGGTGTGGCTAGGTCTCAGCCCAGTACATACCATGTAAGAAAGAAAAAATAAATTCTGAAAATAAAATTTTACACCAATCTTAATGTATGATCTCATGAATATAGCATCGACTGAGACATAACTACAATATTAGCTTCAAATTATATATTACCAGATTTTTTGAATTAATAGTGACCGTGGAATGAAAACTGATGGCCTACGTTTGGAACCAACCTTTTTCTATCGCTTCTTCAGGGCCTCTTTTCGCTCAAAGAAACCTGCAGGTAGGCTTCCAATCCTGAAGTTACATTTGCTCTGCTCAGTACTCGTGCATTTCTGCTGTGTCACCCCCGTTGCATATAGGTTCACGTTACCCCTAGCCGTAGGCAATCTATCCTTTGCTTCATGTTGCCAACCCGGCCCTGATCAAAAGAAAGCTCTCTCTGGCAAAGATGTCGTGTGAAATCTCAGCCTCGCAAGTATTCTTGCCTTGCACCCAGTGCCACCGCCCACTGCATGCCCCAAAACGATGCTTCACACGCACACATTTCATCGATCCCATTCCTTTCTCCTCATCTCATCTCAGTGCCAATTCATCCTCGCCGTGCATCGGATCATCACGTCAGATCATCGGTCCACCGTAGGCATGCATTACTGACACCCTTCCATGATAACACCGATTTCACCGCAAGATCGCCGGCCGGCCAGCCACTGAGTGAGTCCGGTGAAGCTTAGCTACAGGCTCCGGCCGTCGTACACGGAGGTGGTCGGCAGGGCGGCCATGGGCGTCCGCATCTTCGAGGACCTGGGCACGATCGAGAGCCGGCTGCTGCGGCTGGAGGTGGTGGTGCTGCTGAGCGCGATGGTGCTGGCGGCGCTGGTGCTCTACGGCTCCACCCGGCGCCGGAGCAGCGACCGGCTCCTCCGCGGCGTCATGTGGATGGCCTACTCGCTCTCCTACGTCGTCGTCACCTACGCCGTCGGCATCATCCAGGACGGGCCCTTCCACGGCGAGACCTTCGTGCTGTGGGCGGCGGCGCTGCTGCTCATCCAGGCCAGCGCGTACGCGGCGCCCGTGCACAGCCGCCGCGACGTCGACCAGCGCAAGAAGCTGCTGCTGCAGCACGTCCTCCAGACGGCGCTCGTGCTCTGGCTCGTCCTCAACGCCACCGGCACCAACGCCAGCTACCGCGCCGCCATCTGGGCCTTCTGGAGCCTCAATGTGCTCAAGACCGCCGCCAAGATCGTCGAGATGATCAAGGCCAGCCTCCCCGACCGCTCCGTCAAGGTCGTCGCCGAGTACATGGACGTCGAGGAGTCCCTCGCCGCCACCGCCGCCGACCAGCGGCCGCCCGACCCCGGGACCATGGCCGGGTACAAGTACCTCTTCCACGGCGAGGACACCATGGAGCTCAACCACGAGTTCGGCCGCCTGTCCCGGGAGGAGATCCTGGTGCAGAGCACCTGCAAGTCCGTCGTCACCATCGACCAGGTCTACCGATGGATCGACGTGCAGGGGTACAGCGACGTCGAGAAGGACATGGCCAAGGACTTCTGCCTCGCCTTCGCGCTCTTCAAGCTGCTCAAGCGCCGCTTCTATGGCTACGTCCCGGCGGAGGCTGGCTCGGCCAAGGCACTGAGCCTCGTCCTGGACGGCCTCATCCACCAGCAGCACCCGCAGTCGCACCACCACAACCACCACCGGGACATCGCCACCGGCCCCGACGCCGCGTTCCGGGTCGTCGAGGCGGAGCTGGCCTTCCTCTACGACTTCTTCTACACCCGGAACATCGTGCTGGTGGGCGTCAGGACGTACATCTGCATCGCCGTCGTCGTGCTAGCGCTCACCATGTGGACGGCCTTCTTCGGCACGCTCGGCCCCGACTACCGCCGCCTCCGGATCGGCGTCAAGGACCTCGACCGCTCCGTCACGGTGGTGGTGATCGTGATCACCGCGGCGCTCGAGATGTGCCAGGCGCTGGCGGCCTTCTCCAACAACTGGAGGTACATCAAGACGGTGTACCGCTGCGTGCGCGACGGCCAGCCCTGGCAGAAGAAGCGGCGCGGCGGGCACCTCTGGTGGAAGGAGAGCCTCGCGCCGCCGGACGCGAGGTACTGGGAGGACAAGATCGGGGAGTACGTGCTGCTCAAGCGCTTCGCGCACCGCCCGCTCAACCTGCTGTCGTGGCTGACGCTCTTCCTGGTGGAGCCGCGGCGGCAGGGGCAGAAGCGGGAGCAGAGGAAGGAGCTGCCGCCGCCGGTCCGGCGCGCCGTGCTCGTCTCGCTCAAGGCGAGCCGGGGACACCTCACCAATGGCGTCACGGCATTGCGGAGGCACGGCCTGCTTCCGCGGCTGGCGTGGGCGTGCGAGTTCTCCAAGGCCACCGACCAGATCCTGGTGTGGCACATCGCCACCACGCGCTGCGACTGGGACAGGCGTCGCCGCGGCGGCCAACGCGGCGACGACGACCGCACCGACGAGCACCGGCTGGTGGCGACGAAGCTGTCCAACTACTGCGCGTACCTGGTGTCGTTCGTGCCGGAGATGCTGCCGGACCCGAGCTACAACGCGGAGCAGATCTTCGACACGGTGGTGCGGCAGACGCGGTGCCACCTCGCCGGCTGCAAGAACAAGGACGACATCCTCGCGAGGCTGCACAAGATCGAGGCCGACGAGCAGAAGTACATGGAGGGCGTGGAGGCCGGCGGCGGCGCGGAGGAGAGGGCCGGGAGCAGCACCATCGTGGAGAAGGCGGCGCTGCTGGGCGGGCAGCTCGGGGCGGCCGTGGGCGAGGACGACAGGCGGCGGTGGGCGGTGCTGGCCGAGTTCTGGGCGGAGCTCCTGCTGTTCCTCGCGCCGTCGGACAACGTGGACATCCACGCCGAGGTGCTCGGCGCCGGCGGCGAGTTCATGACGCAGCTGTGGGCGCTGCTCGCCCACGCCGGCGTGCTCGACCGCCCGGCAGCCGGCGCCGCCGCGCCGCGTGATCGGGTTTAGCTCCGAGCGAGCAGGAATGCACGCTGCCCGCCCGTTGCGAGTGCGACGCCGTTGTAGTTGAGCAGTTCGCTTCAGTGAGTGTCACGTCGCGGTGATCGGAACTAGACGCGTTTTTAGTTGGAAAGAGAAGGTTGCTGATGTGTCTCTCTCGCCGCCGTTCCACGATTCCGGCGGACGTGGGCATCTCTACCACCAAGATGATAGTTGCCGAGGTCTTGTCAGAAAGATACTGATCTAAACGCAAAGTACCATGAACTCAGTCATATTTAGCATTTTTGTGTAACAAGGCGATCATATTTTTTTTGTGACAAGATGATCATAATTCAATTCATATGTTATAGATACTCTCTGGTGAGTAGATAGCAGTTTTTTTTTGAATCGCACGGATTATTAAGGGCTTTTATCATTCGGGCTTGCTAAAAGTCAGTCGACCAAGATTTAACCAAGTCTCAATTGACCATGCAACATTTTGTTCAACGTTTGCAACTTTTTTTCTACTGTTTTGCAACATCCGTCTTGTTAGTCGTAGCATGTTGTCCCTCATCGTCTCACCAGTTGTAACATCCATTATTGACGATTGTAGCATTTTAATCACACCGGTTGCAGCATCAATTGTCATTGATTGCAAAACTGTCGCAACATTTTTTCATAATCATTTTAGCATCTAACCATGCCGCTTGCAACAAAACAACTACGCTGACGTTACTCGACCGAGACTTTGTTAAGTCTCAGTCGACCGAGTTCTAGACAAACCCTTTATCATTTATGCCACTGGTTATGTCCCATTACTCATTTTTGCCACTAGGTATTTTAACTGCTAAGAAAATGCCATCTCTTTGTTAGGTGCATGCTAAAAAATTTCACTGGACACCATTATTGTCACCTCAAATCTCGTTTATCATGTTATACTAACCAAAATACCTATGTGCCAACATGTAAGCTCTTCCTCTATCTCACTACAATAAAGTGTGGGCCCACTTGATCCCAACAACGTCGTTATTCTCCTCTAAAATTATTCGCTTTCTTACTCCTGACAAGTGGGGCCCACTCTTATCATGTGAGATAGAGAGAGCTGACATGTGGGTCTAGGGGTATTTTTATCATATAACATGGTCAACGGGTTTGACCTGACAATAACGATGTCTAATGACATTTTTGAGCAAACATGTAATGGAATGATGACATTTTTTGGATATATAATGGCATTCTTTAGCACGCATCTAACGGAACGGTGGTATTTTTGAGCAGTTGTAACTCTAATGACAAAACTGAGTAGTGAGACACAAATAGTGGCATAAATGATAAAAAACCTTATATTAATCAATAAAACAAAGTACAATTGCACACATACATGTGAAAACTATCAGAAAGACCGAGTCATGACATATGTCTAGGAAACATTGCAGAAAGAACTCCACACAAAAGATTACAAATAAGTTTATTGGAGTCCCTACAAACAACCAAATCGGAAATGGCCGTTGACCACCAGTGCCGTTGAGACCCACATCGAGGGAAGATGCGGAGCACCAGCAAACCAAAATCCAGGCCAACGCCATAGCCTTGTAGGCATTGTGAGCCAAATACCGAACTTGCAGAACTTGCACTCGACGATGTGGCGTGTCGACCGAGGATGTTCCCCACGACGACCTGGATCCAGATCTAACGCATTCGGCCGTTGTCGGGGAAGAACGTTAAATCTGCTGCCGTCGAGCCACCAATCTTGTACCAACACCAATCTGTCCCACTTGTCAGCGCCACCATGAGAGACAACAACCGTCAGACACAAAAAACATAAGGCCTACTGGTCCGAACGAACGGCAAGCAAACGAGACCATCGACTCAACAGCGTCGCCGCAGAGGACTTTGCCGTGGTGAGGAAGAGACTGAGGTCACCTTATTTGATGCGGCACCAACCTCACCAAATTGGCGCTACTAGACGAAGCCGAAGCCCTAAATCAATGAAACATCAGGGAGAGAAAAACAGGAGCCCACCCCCTCCACCAGCCGCCGGAGCAGCGGACAGAGAGGGGTGGAGATCGCGGTCTCGCCGACGCCAAGAAAGACAGGAACTGTCGTCCCTGTCACAAAGTAACATAGCAAAGCAGTTTTTGTGTGATTGGCTTGGAGTAGATAGCAGTTACGCGTAAAAAAAGTAGATAGCAGTTTGGCAAGACAAATGGTTGTTGCTTCCACCATTATGCGCGTACAAGCACAAAATGCTCTCTAGTCGGGTGCTCGACTTCATGCATTCAACGATCGACCACACATGATGTTTGACGGGCATGGTTAAATTGTTACGCGTAATCGGCGAATCCAACTTCTAAAGATCAATTCATATATATTATTAGATAGAAGAAGACACTTTTTTCCTACAAGCATTTTCGCAAACACGTTGCAAGCAAACTCCATTCCACATCATACACTCCATAATTCATAGACACAACATGCACTTAAAGCAGATAATCACATTGCATAAAAAAATTGCATAGTTAGGAAAGCATCATTCACAAGCAAGAAAGAATATGACACAACAGAGGATGGGAGGGGCCAAAGAGAGAGGAGGGACAAGAGAGGAGGGAGGTCACATGGCCAAGGGAATGGGCACACGGAGGTGCAATTACCACTCGGGACGGCGACATAGGAGAGGAAGACGGGGCGGAGGAGATCGAGGCATGGGACATAAGAGGAGGCTAGGATGGGGCAGGGGAAGACGGGTGAGAAGATGGAGCGAGGCATGGTTTGCCGAAACAAGCCGCCAAAGTGGGCCGACCAGAGAGGTTAGAGACGGAACCCTAACTGCCCTTGCCCCCCCCCCCTGAATGGGGTGGAAAAGAAATGAAAAACGTATATAGCAGGATTTGGGTTGGAGATGAAAAACGAACCACGATTTTCAGGGGCCGTTGTGATCACACGTCTCGCACATCCACAGTTAGGCAAGAAAAAAGATACCGGAGAAAGGAAAGAGAAAGAACCTCAGCCAACAGAAAGGACGAAGGCCAGACCGACAGGCAAACTAAGCAGGAAGGCACAACCGGATAGCAGGGATGAGCTAAAAGAGCACCTCCAGCGGGCTGAAGCAAGGGATGAACTCAGTGAAGCATAAGGTGGCAGCAGTGAAGGGAAAGAGAAAGAAGGACAAGAAAAGCAAACGTAGAAGGATACGAGATAAAGGCAATGACAACACGTAGACGAAGGAACTAACAAAACCCATCACACATAGCCACACACGTATGGAAACGGGCTCGATGACACGCCTGGCGGCCGAGGAGTGTCATTGCTCTAAGAAGCGGCCTTACTCAACACCTATTAAGAAGAGAAGATGACACGAAGCAACCAGTCATCGAATATCTCCGCGCGAAAGAAACGTCGAAGGCGCATCAAGTAGACCCGGGAGAGTCACCATAGGGCCGCAAAGTCGCAAACACATGCGTGCAAATAAAAGAAAAGATAACATAGTCGCCACCGACCTTCATCTTTTGAGCATAAAACCATGAAGATGTTGAAAACCGAAAGGAGAAAAGCCTTTCCCAAAAAGAAACGAAACCACTGTCAACACTCAGACAGAGAGAGAGAGGCTCACTCTTTTCTCTGAGGGAGAGGGGTTCACTCAACGCAACGGGCACGGCTGACACCCGATCCGGGCCGTGCACCGCGTGACTTCACCGGGCCGACCGACCGCGCGCAGGTCCACAAAGCGAGCTCGCTCGCCCGCCCGCACGCCCGCACGGAACCATCCCCGTCGGTCATCCTGCCCTTTTCGGTTGGTTATTTTCCCCTGCTCGCCGCCCAACGCGCATGGCATCGCATCGCGGGTGAAGTGAGCGAGCCAAGCGAAGGAGTGGACGAAAGGGGAATCAGACCGTGCCAAAGGTCTCACACACCTCACCACCCCTCTCCCCTCGATTTTTTTTCCTCCCCTTCCATTCCGTTCCATTCCCCCCCCCCTTCCTCCCGTCTCGCTGCTGCGCATCGCAATTCCCCAATCCAAGACCGTATTCCCCTCACCCCTCCGCAGCTCCGCCACGCCGCGCCGCGCCGCAGCACAGCCCAGCACACTCCCCGCCCCCCGCCGCCGCAGGACCGCTCCTGCCCCGGGCGGCGGCCGCGGCAGGTACGGACCCCCGGCCCTCCCGGCCCGTCGTAGTTAGATCAGGGCCCGCGCGCGCCCGCCCCCCGGGGCGGGCGCGGGCGGTGGCGCGTCTCGCGGGGTTGCGGGGCTAGGGTTCGGGCGGTCGCGTTTTCGCTCGGCCTCGTCGCGGCCCCGGCTGATCCGACGGCGAGCTGGCTGTTCGCCCCCCGCCGGGAGGCGCTGCCAGCTCGGGATGCCGCGTTTCCGCGAGTCTGGCTCCCGAAATGGGCGCCGGGTAGATCCCCTTGCCCCGTTGGATGTGCCAGAGTAGCGTTTAGAGGATAGAGGGTAGAGAGAGCCGTAGAGCGTGGAGTTCACGGATGGAAGGCTGTCTTCAGCCGAGTAGGGTCATCAGATTGCTGAATTCGGCGACAACCTTCCAGTATTGGAAGGTTCTGTGCTCGCTGGACTGTGATAGGCTTGTTTACGGGGTTTTCGTGCCGCTCCGGCAACGCTTCTGTCGGGGGTTATCGGACTTGATACCGCCGGTGGGTTTTGCGCCGGTCTGATAACGGCTTTGTCGGGAGGTATTAGTAGACTTGATTGATACCACCGGTGGGTTTTGCTTGCGCCGGTCTGATAACGGTTTTGTCGGAACTCATTACTCATTAGTAGACTTGATGATACCTCCGGTGGGTTTTGTGCCGGTCTGATAACGGCTTTGTCGGGACTTAGGAGACTTGATACCGCCGTGGTTGTCTTGTTGGATAAGAGCACTGGTTTTGCTAGCATTGTGGTGTGCTGGACTCAGCTCAAAATTAATAATTCCGTTGTCGTTTATGCATGCAGCCGCGGATAAGGTTGTCCGAAGTAGCTGAGGGGTTTGCTGATGGCCGGAGCCTCAGCAACCGATGATTCTTCTGCGAGCACGGCTGGGATGAGGGATGACGATCGCAGCCTGTCCGGCGAGTCCTTGTCCGAGTGGCGGTCCTGCGACCAGGGCGAGAGCGGAAGCCCTTCAACGTCCCCGCCATTTTGGGACACCGATTGCGACGATGATGATCCTGGTGCGTGAATGCACTTGCATATATGGTTTCGTGGTTTGATTAGCATGTTATTTTGGCGCGACATGCTGTGGAAGTTATTTTGGTATATGGATTGCTGTGATGCCTATTGTACTTGAATGAATCATTGGCATGTTCAAATAGTCCAACACCAACTGGGCAGCTGATACACTATACCTCCTATGTGCACCAAATTATCTTGTCAAGCTGTAAGGGTGGAGCTTGTGACCCATTCATCACTACATATTGGTTCATTTTGCAGTGCCATGGTATCCAAGGTTGGTTCGTGCTGGTTGCTGGGACTTAGTGCCATGATTATACATGCAGATGTTGCATGGGCATGATGATAGATAGCGTCTGGCATGGCTCTCACATTTAGAAAGGCTTGTCGTATCCGATTCTCAATGTATAGAAAATATAAATACAGAGAGGTTTAATTTGTCTTATTATCTGTCTTCAATGAAAAAGGCAGAAATCATGATATGGTTAGACCAGAACGTCAGTTGATTCAAGACATTTACCATTTATGATTAAACTCAGGCCACATGCATATTAGAGCTCGGTGCGTAATATATAAAGATTAAGCTATTTTCCCAGTATTCCGTTGTAAATAAACTAAAATGTGATCATGCCTTCATTTGTTTGTTGAGATTATCCATATGCACCTAGTCAATTGCACTCTAAAATACCATGCAATTAATATTGAGCTAAATAGCACGTAGGCAATTCAATGATTTGTGGTGCTCATTGTTTGTCACTCAACACTGTCTTAAACTGGCCATCTTAAATAGCTTCTACAAGCTGAAAACTGAGGATCTCTCTCTCTCTCTCTCTCTCTCTCAATCTACAATGAAATAATTCATTTACCTTCTCTTTTGTGCCAGTTCACAATGTCATTAGTTGTCCCGTTGATGCAATCTTTTCTATTCTAAAATTGGAACAATCTTTTAAATAGTCCCTCCGTCCGGAATTACTTGCCGGAGAAATGAATGTATCTAGACGTATTTAAGTGATAAATACATCCATTTTTATTCATTTCCGCGGTAAGTAATTCCGGACGGAGGGAGTAGATAATTTGCATGCTGATACTTGCCCAAATTAAATTGGTTTGTGTCAACATTTGCTTTCATTGCATGGAAAAATCTATTTCCTTACCATGATGCAAGTCATACCATGCTATTGATTGAACTTCCTTTAAGGATAACTTCCTCCGAGATTTGGAAGCTGTATTTGTTTTCGTGTGTTTAATCTCATTTCTCTCGACTCTCATAGCAGGCCCTAAACCTTCAGAATTATACGGTCGGCATACTTGGAGGATTGAGAATTTTTCAAAGGAGAAGAAGAGAGAGATGAAAAGTGAGCCGTTTGAGGCTGGTGGTTACAAATGGTAAAGTGCCTTTTGACAACCTTGTTCAACCACTTGTCATTTGTTTGATTTTTCTCGTGTTGGTATTTATAAAACGTTATATGGGGCAATTTTGTCTTGCTATGTTTCCCTTTCTGTCATTCTGTGCACCCCAGTCCTTAAGCTGGAGATTGGAGAGTGCCACACAATCCTTTTCTCATATGTGCAATGTTTTGACATGTTTGGTTTACATTTTGACTAGAGTATTTATTTCACGTGGGTGGGAGCCAGGGAGGGAAGAGTAAGGACTGGAAGTGTTCACGGTCCTGACATGTCTGTTTTGATTATTCTGTTACCGTTGACACAGTGCGTCTTGGTATACGATACCATTTTTGTCTCTTTTTGGACACCATTTTTTCCATTTTTACCTTCAGAAAGGTTTTTTAGCTTCGCTGAGGGCTTAATGTTGTAGCTTCTCTGATGTCTAAATGAACTAATCTGAAAGCTTCATGACTCATTTTTCTGGTGTATATTTTTTCTTCTCTGTATGCACAGATACTGATTCCCTTGTTGTTTCCAATTGTTATTTCACAGGTATATACTTGTATACCCTCAAGGATGTGATGTCTCCAATCACTTGTCATTGTTTCTTTGTGTTGCTAATCATGACAAACTCCTCCCAGGTTTGATGTTACCATGTTTACAGCTATCTTGCACACATTGGAAATTACTTATCTGACTCTAGTATGAAAATTTCAGGATGGAGCCATTTTGCACAGTTCACTATAGCTGTAGGCAATATGGATCCTAAGAAAATTAAATACTCAGGTGAGCTGAACTTGGTCTGTTCTCTTCATAGGAAGCTACAGTATATCTATCCATATATCTTTTCACCTTGTTCAGGCATTAATGAAGTAATTTTTGTAGACACTTTGCATAGGTTCTGGAAGAAGGAGCATGATTGGGGATGGAAAAAGTTTATGGAGTTGTCAAAGATTCAGGATGGTTTTCTCGTGGACGATGTTCTTGAAATAATTGCTCAAGTTCAAGTTATCAGGTAGTTAATCTGTCTATGCTCATGATTGATAGCTAATTTTTTCATCATTGTGCCTCTAATTCATGTCTCAGAAGGGAACTGTTCGATCTGTTCATCCGAGCACGTCTTCGCAAGAACAACATTAGTGAAAATGTCAATTTTTCTGAATATATTGTTTCTTCCTATAATTCATACTCGGCTATTCCCATGGCAGGAGTGCAATGCATGTAGTTTCATTGTCTTATTCTTTTGGTCAATCTTTAGTAACTCATGCAGACCAGCTACTTTATATAGTACTCCCTCCGTTCCCTAATATAAGACCTTTTATCTATTTCAAAATATTGACTGCATACATACTAAAATGAGTGAACATTCATAATAAAATGTGTCTAGATACATACGAATCAAGAAAAAGCTAAAAGGTCTTATTAGGGAACGGAGGGAGTAGATAGCTCCAGCTGTTTTCTCTTTATATGTAGAATCAACCGCGAACTATCATGTAACATTAGACTGCTCTATTTTCATATTGAAGGGAGAAAGTGGACAGACCATTTCGTTGCCTTGATCGTCCTTACCGAAGAGAATTGCTCCGTGTCTATACAACCAATATAGAACAAATTTACCGACGTTTTATTGAGGAACGAAGAAATAAACTTACCAAGCTCATTGAGGACAAAATTAGATGGTCCAGGTAACGCCATTATCTTTTCCAGTATACATCACAACAAGTCAATGTTGCCTGTTTGTTCATATTATGTTCACAGATTGAAATCTTTGTTGGCCTTTCAGTTTTCGTGCATTCTGGTCAGCAATTGACCCAAGAACCAGGCACCGTATGTCCAGAGAGAAGACTGATACCATACTTAAAGTACTGGTGAAGCATTTCTTTGTAGAGAAAGAGGTTACTTCAACATTAGTGATGGACTCTTTGTATACGGGTCTGAAGGCACTCGAATACCAGAGCAAGGGCAAGAAAGGGAGAACAAAAATAGCAGAATTGGATGAACTACCTGCACCCATGGTCAATGTTGATATGGACATATTTGTTTTGGCTGGTGATGTTATAACTTTACTTGAGAGAGCAGCCTTGGAACCGTTGCCTTGTCAACCAGTATCTCCAAAGGATGACAAATGTTCCCAGAGCCGCATGAAGGTATGATTAGTGAGGTTTGATATATTGCAACATTTTTTTCCAGTTTATTAGGATATATATTTTTTACTACTTGCTAGTGCCTTAGTTATATCTATGCATACTGTTTGTTAATCTAATTTATAAAGTTTTTCTACTGGATTTGCAATATGTCGTTCTAGTAGCGTAGTTTCTGCACCTCCTTTTGTGATATGCACAATACCTACCTTACTGCAGCTCGTCCAATTTCTTCCGTTGTTGAAAGAGATGTTGTAGGTTCTTGTTTGAACTGCCTAGTATATGTTCACTGAATGATATGTTGGTTTGGGGTGGACTTATGATGTTGTTTGAACTAGCTCGGTACAGCAGGTACTGGTGAGCTTGTATTTATCATATGATATTGTAACATCTGTAATGGACAAATTTGAAACTGTAGTCTATTGTACCAGTGAAATAACTGTCGCTCCTAATCATTTTGTAACTATGCCCATCTTCATAGGATGGTAGTTCTGGCGAGGTTAACAAAATCTCTATGGAGCGCGAAGAAAGACGCCTAACTGAGCTTGGGCGGAAGATACTTGAAACATTTGTGCTATCTCACATATTTAGGTAACAACTGTTTTCTAGAGCCAGGTTTTAGTTTGTCTGATCTGAATGTTCAAGGCTTATATTATATCCAGTTACGAAGTACTACAAAAGGTGCTGAATTGGTTAATCCTATATTGAGCCATATCTTATTGTACTGAAATTTATGTTATACTCATTAGCAACAAAAACTTGGTCAACTAAAAGTGTAAAACATAAGAACTATTCTTGATTGTGTGCAGCCAAACTATTTTTCCTTTGATCAGTTAACTAAATGAACAATTAGGGTAGACACATGAATGTGATATGATCAGATTTTTCTTAAAAACAAAAGGCAATAGGTTTTACAATATATTATAATAGAAACTGGTGGTCAATTGTATTTTCGGTACCAGTGTCTGAAACAGCACTTACCTGTTTCTGGAAGAAGTATAAGATTGTGGCACAAGTTAGTTGCTGTTTTTTTTTTGTGAGGTTGTGCCCCACTGTGTATTTGATGAATAATGTTTTGGTGATCTTCTAAAGAAGCAAGGGCCATGCGGTTATCTAGTTCAAAATAGACTAAACTATTTTTCTGCTGTTTGTAGTTTACAAATGAAATCAAAGGCATTTCTTCTATATAAGTTTGATGGAAAGTTGGGTAGATGAATCTTCAACTGTGGGTCAGTTGTTCTATAATGTGATCAACTATCTGTTGCTTCTGATTCTTGCATGTTGCTTGTGTCAGTGGAATTGAAGTTGCATACCAAGAAGCTGTTGCTTTGAAGAGGCAAGAAGAGCTAATCCGTGAGGAGGAAGCAGCGGGACTTGAAAATGAGACGAAGGGAAAGCGTGGTGGTGGCGCGAACGAAAAGGACAAGCGCGCAAAGAAAAAGCAGGTTACTTTTCTATGTGCCTTCTTCTCGCTTATTTTCTTAGGTTGAATGTTGTATTGCCATTATTATTTAGGAATGCCACAGTAGGGACCAATTCACTGAATCTGGAGCAATTTTCCTGCCCAATAATTATTGAACTTAATTTATCGAGTGATCATTGCGAGTTAGGATTTATAATTCTTCTTTTGTATTTGATTGGTCTTGATGCATGCTAAAGCATTGTTTTGAGTTTCAGTGATGCGCTATATTTTTCATTTTTCATCAGTCATAATTTTTCATATCCTTTACTACTTTTATGAAGTGGCAGTGGGTGATTATCTGATAGGAACTGACTGGAACTCATAGCTGGGATGAATAAAACAAGGCAGCTTGTGTTTTGTACTGAGAACTGGCTGTAAACTTGGAATCGTTCTAGTTTTTTACTTATTTTCTCTTGAGTTTTCGGTTATGTTGTGAAAACACTTAAAGAACTTAGCTTGATGTCTTGTGATGAACTTGGCCCATAGTCCAGCTAAAACTTGCATAAGTTTCCCGAGCTTGAAAGAGCTTTTTTACTTATAGACTATAGATGTATGGTATGTCATGCATGCTATCTCGTGTTACCAAGGAACAACTTTCTTTCTGGTATATGATACCCACACAGCTAACCTTATTTTGCGGTGAGGATATCCCTAGAACTGTTGACTGCACTTATTTTACCCGTCTCCCTACCCTGGCTCCCCTTTATGTGTATTCGAGATACAAGTACTAGCACTTAGTCCTATGTTGGTTACATTTTGTGCTACACCATTCTTGAAGATCAGCTTTATTTCTTGCGATGAAGTTATTATGATTTGAGTGTATCTCAATGGATACTTTAGTAGTTTATGCATGGTTTTCATTTCTAATGTGTACATCTTTTCGAGGTTAAATACCCCTGGGTCTAATATCTTGTTTGGTTGATGCTTTCTTTGCTACTGCATTGTTCTTGTTTTCTGCTGGTGTGTTCTTACTATTTCTTTTCAGGCCAAACAAAAGAAGAACAACCGTAAGGTTAAAGACAAGGAAAGAGAAGATAAATCTGAAGCAAGAATTCTGGAAAGACTTAATGACGAAATCACAGTTGATGACAGTGATGGCTTACCATCTAAACAGGCAGAAGAAGTGGCACTGAAGGTTGGCCTTACTTTGGAAGAAGGTGCTTCAGATGGGCCAGATCATTTGGACAGTTCTAGACCTATGAATGGAAAGAGAGTCTCCTCTATGGAGGCCAACTCATCAGCATTTTCAGCTGATTCTACTGCTATGAATGGTATTCACAGCAAAATAAACAATTTACCAGACAGCAGAAATCACTTGTCACCAAATAGGTAGGTGAAGACGATATGTTTAAAGTTTTGCATTGTTCTTGTAAGATGGCACCTGGGCTAACTGAACTTGTGCAGAGGGAAAAATCAGCGTAACAAGGGCATAAGCATTATCAGTTATGCCGAAGAAGACGATTGCCTTCCCTCCTCCAGTGTTACTGGTAGTTCAGATCGCAATAGTTCAGGCTGTGGCACTGCTCCAAAATTGGACCGGGATACTGTTCTACTCACCTTGAAAGATAGACTTCGTGAGCTGGGGCAGCGTCTCCATGAGGTGAAGTTACTCTTTCGAAAATATCATTGCCTTTTTGTCATGATGTTCAAAGTTCTGCTGTACTTTCGAGTTTCTACATATGTTTGATTGTTGAAGGATCTGAATTGTAAGAATTGGTTTTAAACTTGATAGATATGGAATATACGTTTCCCATTACTCGTATGTACTTCTATAATCTCTAGCATTAGATGGTTTGAGATTAATTTCGAAATGGTTAACGATGCATCTTCTATTCATTTGAGTACTGATCCAGTCTGTATAAATTCATGTGTTCATATCTCACATCAACACTGTTAAGGTAGACTTGTTCCTAAGTTCTGTGCTGGTCGACAATGTCCATGCACTTGTTACATGCTTTTTTGTTTGTCAAGTGGACAAGGTATCTATGGCCTATGGTAGAAACAATTTTTAACTGCAAAAAGGTTCTGGTTTATTTTTCTATACCCGATCACCACCCCGCATGGTAGTGTCTGGTTGGAAAAAACGATATGTCCTTTTTTCCTTACAGGAAAGGAAAAACCTTCTCTCAAGTGCATACAATACAGATAAATGTATGTACAGTAGTCACTCGTAGCAGATGCGCTGCCTGGGTCTTGTCTTCCTGCTTCATAGCTTCAACCAATTCATTTCTGTAACCTATCTTTCTCTATGTATATTTCAGAAAAACATTGAGGGGAGGAAACTTTTCAAAGCTCACTTTGAAGCAATGGAAAATCAAACAAAGACAAATGGATCATCCTCATCCAGTTCTACGGAGAAGCCACCTGATGTTCTGAAGAGCTCGGAACATTCCCCTGAAGTTACGAACGATGTAAAAGCCAATGGAACAGCCAACAAGGAGGTCCCTCTGGCCAATGGTGTGCCAGAAGAAGCTGTTTCAGGCATGCCAGCCACCACGAGTACTGAAGCTGTGCCTGTTAAGGCCCCTACCAGAACAAAGGTTGACCCAGTTTCAAACAAAGATCATGGATCAAGTTTGACACCGCAACCAATTAGAGCACCTCCGAATAGCTCAAAATCGACTCCAACTGATACAGATAAAGATGTTCCTCTTCCTTCAAGATCGCCACGAATCAATAGAGCTGCTCCAGTTCCCCCCAAATCGCCTCCAACTGATAAAGCTACACCAGTTTGTCCGAAATCTCCACCAGCTGAAAAAGCTACTCCAGTTCCCCCAAAATCTCCGCCAACTCATAAAGCTACTCCAGTTCCTCCAAAATCTCCGCCAATTGATAAAGCTATTCCAGTTACTCCAAAATCTCCACTGACTGATAAAGCTACTTCAGTTCCTCCAAAATCTCCAGCAGCTGCTAAAGCTGCTGTGGTTCCTCTGAAATCTCCAGCGACTGATAAAGCTAATCCGGTACCTCTAAAATCTCCATCAGCTGGTAAGTCTTCTCTTGTTGTACCCATAACACCACCATCTGCTAAGGATGCTGGCACTCCTTCAAGATCACTGCAAGTTGATAAAACCATACCAGCCCCCCCAAGACTACCACAAGTTGATAAAGCTGCTCCACTTCCCTCCGCATCGCCACAAACTTCTTCCACCACTTATTCAGAAGCTCGGGAAGAGACCACTCCTATAAAGGTCACATCCACCAGAGTTTCTGAGGTTGCTGTCACAACATCAAGGCCTTCAAGTGCCCCTGTATTCCCTACACCAAGAACAACTGTACCAGCTACCCCACAAGTTCAAGTTTCTACATTGCTTTCGCGCTCAGCGAGTGAAGCAGCTGGAAGATCAGGAAATGATCCTTCTCCTTCTGCCCCAGCGTATGTTCCACAGACCTACCGTAATGCCATCCTTGGTAAGCCTGGTCTGGGTACGCCCTCTTCAATTCTTTCATATCAGCCAACTATTCTGGGACAAGGTACTGCACTTTCGCAGCCGCTATCAACATATGCATCAACTGCGTCATTAATGATGCCTCCTGCTGGGAGGAATGATCAGTTGTTGCCAGCGAGGCATGGATTTAAATCTGGTTTGGGGAATTCAGATACACTTGATAGTTGGCAACCATGGAAAGGTGATAGTAGCATCAACAATCATCTCTGGAGGGACGACTCCCCTTACCAACGGACGACAAATGGTCATGCGTATCAACAAACTTGGAAAGATGATGCTTATCAGCAGACACGGGGCACTGAGACAGAAAACTTCAGCAGGTTTGGAGGATTGCAACCACCTAGACAGACTCCTGTCAGTTTTGTCATGCAGCAACCACAGGCGCCCGTGGCTGAAGAATATCAGCACCTTGACATCATTAATGATTTGCTTGACGAGGGACAGAGCAATGGCAGCAAGGCAGAGCCTATGCGCCATGATTACCATGCTTATGGTCTGCCATTTTCGCTGAGGGGCAACATAGCAGATTCAGAAATGGCTTCTGTTAGCAGTCCCGGGCGGTTTAGCAGAGGTAACTTGGCAGATTTGGATATGGCCTCTCTCAGTAGTTCCAGGCGGTTTAGCAGAGGAAACCTGGTTGATTCTGAGATGTCTTCTGTGGGCAGTCCTGGGCGGTTTAGCAGAGGCAGCCTGGCAGATCCGGAGATGATGGCTTCTGTCAGCAGTCCCAGTCGGTTTAATTCCACCGACCGGTACTACGACGATGGGTTCTCAAGGGCCTACGACATGAGCCCTCTCCAGGGGCAGGGGGCGAGGGAGATGCAGTTCTCCTCGCTGGACACATACGCCACCAATGGCGGCCTGTCTGACATGAGCACATCAAAGCCTTGGCTGTATGGTGGGCATAGCCCTGTCAACCCGTCGTCGATGAATCTCGGATCGCTGAGCACCAACGGGTTCCCACAGCACCACCACCAGATGGGGGACTACAGCAGCAACCTGGCGAGTGGGGTGAACGGTGTGGGCTCTGCCGCCGCCGCGTATCGGCGCCAGGCCAACAACGGGCGCTGGTGATGCGATGCGCTGATATATGCCTGTATACAGTCAGTCTTACAGTTGAGGAAAATAATGCTTGTTGTAACAGATGCTTGTGCCGCCATGGGCATGTAATTTGAAACCTTTAGCTTTAAAAAAGGGGAGAAAAGAAAAGGGATACAGTTACATTTCCGTAAAGCCCTGTTCGCCGGCTGCTTTCAAGTTTGCTGTCGAGTGCCTGAATGACTGACTGACTGGAGTGAGTGAACGCATTATTAGACCAGTCGCCCGCCGTTCTAACCTTTCTTTCCTCGAAAGGGATCTTCTCATCATAGTGAGCGGAACGACCACTCCCTCCGTCGGAAATGTTGAAGTAGTTGGCATTTGTGCGTCAGTCATTCGCTGCCTAGTGCCTACGTACCAGACTAGCAGGACAAGATCGACCGCTTTTGGTCGGTCGGGTCACCCGGCGCCTGCCTACCATCAGGTTCCTGGCGCGAGACGAGTCAAGGAGGGAGGCGTGCATTGTTGACGCGACGGGGGACGCGGGCCGAGGAGATCGGAAGACTCGTCGCGGCGAGCACATGGCAGCCTGCCTGCTGCGACCGTGCGGTTCGAGAGCCCCTTCTTTTCCCAGAAAGAAAAATTGAAACAAATCTGGTGTGGGCGGTGGGCAGCAAAGTCAAAACTCCGCGCGATCATTTCAGATTTCACCCGTACGCTTTCTTTCTTTCTCTCTCTCGCCAGCCACCGGCCGTTGGCCCCCGCACACCACCACCAACCACCACCGCGCGCTCCTTCCTCCCTCCCTCTACGCCGTACGGCGTACGCGCGCCGTCGTGAGGCCGCGGAACGTACCGTACCGTCCATACATATACAGCCAGCCAGAGCCAGAGCCAGGCTTGCCTTCCTTCCACGCCGCGGCCGGCGAGTGCAGCGCAGATTGCCCGTCCCCACCCCGTCCGTCCCCATCGCCCATCGCCGCCGCTCCGCTCATTCCCTAGGCGCACGCCACTCTTCTGCCGGCCCCCCGGCTCCAGGATTTCCGACCCACTCTGGTTGTCCAGAAGCATCGGCGACCCGCTCCCGCTCCTGCTCCGTATAAACAAATCGACGCCGCACCCTCCTTCTTGCTCCCCCATTGCCTGATCCCACTACCTGCCGCCGACTGGGAGGGCCTGTGCGGGTGCGGCAGCGCGTTTCTCGCCTCCAACCGCCGGAAGGAGCGGTCAGGAGGCGGCATGAGGGACGACGGGCCCGCGGCGGCGCTGGTGCCGCGCCTGGCCGTCTCCAGCGCCAGCCGCGTCCAGGAGCTCGAGCGCTTCTCCCATTACGTCGGTACGTGCGCACTGCGATCCTCCTCTCCCCCGCCATGTCCTCCTCCTTCCTCGCCCAGTCTCAGTTCCTGGAGTAATCTGGACTCATCTTTCATTTTGTAGCAGTAGTACTCAACTACTACTTCGTTTGCACCTGCGAATTTGTTCGCGCGATCCATTTCGTCATCTCCCGTTTATTGCTTCCCCCGATCCCAATCCAAGAAGCGGGGGCGCAGCCCGGAATCCCAGCCACAAAAAGCATCCCCTCTCCATTTTGTTTTTTAACTCCTTGGCCTGCTCAGCTCATGGTGGACAATTTAACTAGGCACCCAACCTGCCCATGCCATACAGAAAAAAGATAACTGTGCATTAGATAATGCTTCTGTGACTCTGCCGGATGCACACCCGCACATCGCCATCATTCGATCATTTTCCCACCCTTCTTCCGCAATAATAAACTAGTTAAACCCACATCGCCATCAAAGAGATCCAGACGCACGGCATGTTCCTTCCTTCTGGCTCTACTAGCCGCTGCACAATCCTACAACAATAATGCCGTTTTGGAGCCACGCTGCTTCCCCTGCACTGCACCTTCCTTCCTGCCTGCCTGACAAAAATCTGTGGCATTTTTCTCCAGCCAGGCAAATCGGGTTCGACCACGCCAGCGAGTGCCCCCACCTGTGCACGCTGGCCTACGACTACCTGCGCAAGAACAAGGGCTACGAGGACAACATATTCGCCTTCTTCCACAACACCCCCGACCCCGGGCCCCTCATCGTCAGCTTCATCGAGGAGCTCGACAAGTGCATTCTCGGCTACTTCTCCTTCCACTGGAAATGCTCCACCTACATGATCACCCAGGTACAAATTAAGGAGCGACCACGAACGACGGCTTTTGAATATTCTGTCTTCCTCACGGCGATGCTCTCCCACTGATATTTTGTATATTGATTTGATACAGTGTGATCTCCACAGGTTCTGACGGTGGAAGGCGCGCCCAAAAGGAAGCTCCGGAACATGGTATTGGAGGCCACTAGGTGATTGAATTATCCATTCTTTAAGCTGCATGCGTCATAGTAGAACGGCCTGTCAATGCATTGTGGTTGTCTATTCTTTGCTTTGTTTTGTTTTGCCCATTATTTTTAGCTTACATCATCTTAGTGTATGTAGCTTGGTATGTCGCCCTAGTGTGTGGTTTGATAAGTTCTTCTTTATCGGCGTGCTGGATTTCGTCCTTGAATTATTCACACAGTTGACTTCTACTTTCATCTGACGGAGTGATAGATTAGTCAACCTGGCAGTGTAGCAGAAACTGCATCTTTTGAGGTCAGGAGTGATGAGATTGAGATGGCACCCATGTGCTAAGGTTTTAAATTACTCCCACAACCACATGTTGGTTTGCCATGACACTTTCCTGGAAATGCCTCTTTGAATGAGTGCATTGCTAACTTGCCTGGTCCAGTTTGGGTCTGCGTTTCTTATTATTAATCTTGAAAGCAATTAATTCACTGCCAGTGGGGTACAATAATTCCCGTGTGTATCTGGCCATTTATAAAGTGAAGTATGTTCTGCGTAGGAGAACTATAGTCGAATTAATCCATTAAAAATGTGAAAAATATACAAAAATAAAGCTACATGAACTGCATGCTTTACAAGTCCCTTCCCTTTATGCATCATCTATCTCCCTAAACTTCCTAAGTAGAGGAGTTCAAATTAAGCATATGTTTACAACTTGGATCTGAGATATTATTTTCTTCTCAAAAAAGAATACGTAAACTCTAATCTGGTTCAGTCATAAGTATGAGAAATAACTACAGGTAATGATCTCTGTTTCTCTGACACCAAAACTGAAGTCTAGTATCTGATTCTCCTCTAAACACAGGAGTCAGAGATTCGAAAGGGTCACAAGAAACTTGAAGGTAACTAGGCTATTCTCCACACTGGTGGAAGAGCTCAAGGCCATAGGACTTTCTCCCCAAGGCCCGGCACAGTGCAGCGATGTGATGGTCCCAGTAGCACATTGTGATCGCAGCCCAGTCCTACTCCTGATGGGTGGTGGAATGGGAGCTGGCAAGAGCACTGTACTTAAAGATATACTAAAGGAGTAAGTTTATCAATTCTGTACTTGTTGCTCACTGTAAATTTCTTCTGGCAATCTGCACACTTTGCACAAAAAAAAGCAGAGTAAATGGGGAAATGCCGAGCTGTTCAAACTGATTTGAGAAGACAGAAACAGTACTGAGACTTTCCTCAAAGCAAGTAGAGCAGCTAGATAGAAGACTTTGTGTCTATAAGCTGATCACCCTATTATTTGTAGATCATTTTGGTCTGGGGCAGCAGCAAATGCAGTGGTGGTGGAGGCAGATGCATTCAAGGAAACAGATGTTATATATCGAGCCATCAGCTCAAGAGGCCATCACAACGACATGTTGCAGACGGCAGAGCTGGTATGTCTCACTATGATTGCTATATATGTGCATATTCCTATGTGAGTAGGACAGTACATACCGATTATTTGACTGATAAAAACAAACAAGATTGCATATTCTACTGGTCCAGACTTCAAATAATGAAAATCCATATCAGCAGCTCTGTTTAATCAAATTCTACTGGTCCAGACTGAAACAAGCAATTTATCTAAACAGAAGTAGCTGATGAATCATTATGCACATCTTATATCGTGATTCACAACGTCGATACAGGTGCACCAGTCATCGATGGACGCGGCCTCATCGCTCCTGGTGACCGCCCTGAACGAAGGGAGGGATGTGATCATGGATGGCACACTGTCGTGGGAGCCATTCTTCCAGCAAACGGTAGCCATGGCAAGGGCAGTGCACCGGCAGCGATACCGCATGGGCGTCGGCTACAAGGTCACTGAAGACGGGTCAATCACGGAGGATTACTGGGAGCCTGTTGAGGCTCGCAGTGCCGACGAAGAGAGCGAGATGAGGCCGAGGAAGCCTTACCGCATCGAGCTCGTCGGTGTCGTCTGTGATGCTTACCTCGCAGTTGTGAGAGGGATCAGGTGAATCTCCTACCCCCTTCGATCCATAATAAGTGTCGTGGTTTTAGTTCAGAGTAATCTAGTCCATGCCAGAATTAGCCCCTGCATCGTTAAAATTCTGCTCATTCTAGTATCTCGCGCTATCGCCATTTGGCTGAACTACTTTTAAGTAGTGAACATCTCACCCTACAAAGGGGAAGATTTCTGCTCATACTTGAATGGAAACACAGAAGCGGCATATCTAAAAGTTTGGCATTGGCAGGAGAGCGGTGATCACGGGGAGAGCGGTGAGGGTCAAGTCCCAGCTGCAGTCGCACAAGCGATTTGCCACTGCGTTCCGCGGATACTGTGGCGTCGTCGACAATGCGAGGCTCTACAGCACCAACTCCATGGGTGCCCCAAAGGTGAGGAGCCACCACTCTGTCTGAAGCCAACAATGAACTATCCGCTCCTGGAGCTGGAGTATCATGTTTGCTGAACCTATGGTGTGTTCTTCATGGCATCGCAGCTGATAGGGTGGAAGGACGGCGAGAGCAACCTGCTGGTGGATCCGGAGGAGATCGGGTGCCTGGAGCGGGTGAGCGGCCTGAACGACGAGGCCAACTGCGTGGACGAGCTCTACCCGGACGGGCAGCCGTCGCCGTCGGCGTGGCAGGACCTCGTCGCGTCGCCGTCGAGGGCGTCCGTGCAGCGCGAGCTCAGGGCCACCGTCCAGGCGAGCGAGGCGCGCTTCAGGGCCGCGTCGCTGGCCGACGGCGCCCTCCGCGGCGGCGACGCGCCGGTACAAACTTTTTGAGTCCGGTGCGTGCGTTTCATCCGTCATGAGGGTGTTTTCTTTCTCCTTTCTTCTTCTTCTTCTTCTTCTTCTTCTTCTTCTTCTTCTTCTTCTTCCTCTTGACACTGTCAGGCTGGGGTGTGGTGTTGGGTTGATGTGGCTGGTTGACTGGTGTTAAATGAGGCTGGTTGTAATGAAAAGTATCATATACTAGTATCATGCATGCATATGATACTAGTGTGTGATACTACCTCCGTAATGCATAGTATTATAAGTTAATACTACCTCCGTTTCAGTTTACAAGTCCTACGCGTATATCTAGATTGTCAATTTTATCATCTTAATATAAACTATATAAACAAAAATTATACGATTTGAAAATAGAACATCTGAAGTTTATATTGGTATAATTTTTGTAATATATGACTTGTATTAGGTTGGTCAAATTGATAACCTAGGGGCACCCACACGCCCTGTAAACTCTGAGAAAGGTAGTATCTTAGATTGCCTTATTAATTGTCATGCATGACACAAACTAGCGAAGCATTTAATATGATACGGTATCATGATATGATACTACATCCTCTCTTTCCTCATTTAATTGTGTGCCACATCATCCAAAACGTCTAATTGGCATGCATAATACTACTTATGATACTCTCACTACAACCAGCCTGATGGATGGCTCGCCGAAGAGGCCGTGCTTTCTACCATCTCCAAACCCGATGGACCATTGTATACTGTTCTCGGGGAATAGGCATTTACATTAGCGTTCCGTTCACAACTAGTATTTTCACCGCCCAAATTTACCCATGATGCGTGTGAGAAAGCTGAGAAGGGCCCCACTAGGACCCAGGCTAGTCTTGTTCAGTAGTAGGTGATGTGTTGCTAAATTCGCTTTACCCCTCCGGCTGTGGAATTAATTCCTGTGATTATCTAGCCTATGTTGTTGGATTTAATTTAAACATCACAAAATTAAAATATCCTGTTATTAAAATTGTTTTTAAAGAATGTTCTTTAAATAGTTTTAAATAGAATCAAACTTTGTTTTACTGGTATCTGAATGTTGTCATGATAAATAGAAGAACTTTTGGAAAACTTTGGTATAGCTCACAATTTTTGAAAAATAGGTAGATAACGTTTTAACCGTATTTTTGGAACTTTGTCGCCAAAACTCAAAGAACTTCTCATTTCTTTTGGTTTTTTCAAAAGTTCTTCTGATTTTCATGACAAAATTCAGGCACATCCTTCATAAAGTCCGACAAAGCCTTCATAAAAATTGTACGCGCATGATTTTTTAATGAGGTTGTAGGTTAACATGTAATAATCCTACAGTAACTAGCGACATTATCCTGCAAAAAAGTAACTAGCGACATTAATTATCCACGTCAGATATAATTATGAGGCTGGCCTGCCACTAAACAGGAGTATGGGAGGCAAAAATGCACAGAGCATGTATAGGACCTAGCTAGAGAAACGAATCTACTAGCCTGTGGCTGGTACATGGCTGACACAAGGATGAGCCTAATTGATTGGACATCATGCATGATGGCTAGCTCGGATTCGCGCTGCATACGAAACACGAACGTAAAAAACCGCATCCCTGTTCTCGTATCGAAAACAAACACACACACACATACACACGAGCGTCAGTACAGTTTTGTGTGCTCTGACAATCTTCGATATGAGCGTTACAAATCGGGTTCCTCGGCGTGCCTAGGAGATGCAGCTGGCCCGGATCTATCTATCTATATACCAATATAAAAACATCTAATGGTACAACAACGTCCCACACAACTCACTAAGAAAAGCCGTTTGCGACTGAGCCACATGCCTATAAGTCACTTGCGGCCTGAAGCAGTGGCAGAGCTTAGTTGAAACAAAATATGACCGTGGCCCGCCCAATCCACGACCAAAACAGTGAATAATGAAGGCAAAAGTTGGATCATGTGGGAGAAAAACAATGCGTTCCTTCAGTTTGGCCCGTCTAACAAAAATTGTGTAGCTCCGCTACTGACCTGAAGCACAGTTGAAACGGAAGTTTGAAATGTTGCAAGTGAACTGTGAACACGGAAGTAATATGCAATATTAAAATAGTGCAAGCATGAAGTGATGGTTGTTGGAATCAATAATGCATCTTGGGGTTGTCAAACATGCTGTTATATTGGTACGATATACATTGGCGTATATTGGCGTGTCATCCTTGACCCGTACCTGGAGGTAGTTAGGATAGATATAGGATAGATATACATGAGTTGTTTCTTTCTCTCCAAGTTCTATCTTCTCCCTGAATATCTCCTATATCCAAACTACTTTGTATGCGCTGTACGGGAGGTGCGCCCCGCCTATATTAACACGTTCCCGTCGGCCTCAACAGGCAAGACGTTTCCAGCTATTCGCACATGGTAGTCAGAGCTATCCTTTTCCCATCAAAGCTCCCTGCAAACTCCATCTAGCCCTAGCCATGTCTTCCACCTCCGGCGCTTCCCAAACCAACCTCAATAGCCAAGTTACCGAGAAGCTAACCCGCACAAATTATGTGCTATGGCGCATGCAAGTCATCCCTCAGCTGCGCGACGCCGGTGTCTACGGCTACGTCGACGGCACCAAGCCGGAGCCGGCGAAATTCCTCGTCACCACCAAGGACGGCAAGGAGGATTCGTCAACGCCCAACCCTCTCCACCCAATCTGGGTCCGGGAGGATCAGCAGGTTCTGGGATACCTGCTGAACAACCTGACACGTGAGGTGTTGCTCACGGTGACCACGGTCACCACCGCGGGCGCGCTCTGGACGACGTTCGCTGGGATGTTCTCGTCTCAGTCTGCCAGCCGCATCAACAACATACGAACGTCCCTCATCAACGCGTAGAAGGGGAGTCTCTCCGTTGCCTCCTACTTCACCGCCATGCGCGGCTACGCCGATGAGCTAGCCGCCGCAGGCAAGGCGATCCCTGACGACGAACTCGCCTCCTACATCATCCATGGGCTCGACGCCGACTATCAGCCTCTGGTGTCTGCCCTCGACGCTCGCGTGACCGGGGTAACCCTTGATGAACTCTTTGCCATGTTATCCAATTTCGATCAGCGCATGGCTCGCTTCCAGGGGGCCGGTGGCGGCGGCTTCAAATCATCCGCAAACGCGGCCACTCGCGGGCGGGGCGGCGGCTCTCGCTCCCGTGGCTCCTCTTGCAACAAGGGCAGGTCCGGCGACAGCAACCGTGGCGCTGCGCCACCCCATTCTGGTGGCCGAGGCCGTCGCGGACGCGGTGCTGGTGGCGGCGGCAGGAACCGTCCGGACACCCCTAAGTGTCAGATCTGCGGCAAGGTCGGGCATACAGCAAAAGATTGCTGGTACAGGTATGAGGAGGACGACTACGACTCCCAAGATGAAGAAAAGGTCGCTGCGGCGGCTGATGGCTCATATGGTGTCGACACGAACTGGTATGTTGACAGTGGTGCTACCAACCACATCACCAATGAGCTCGAAAAAGTAACCATGAAGGAGAAATATCGCGGCAAGGATCAAATCCATACTGCCAGTGGAGAAGGTATGAGTATACGTCACTTTGGTCACTCAATATTTCGTACCCCTCATCGTAATATTCATCTTAGAAAAATTCTGCATGTTCCTAGTGCCAACAAGTCTTCTTTCTGTCCATCGAATTGCCCTTGATAATCATGTATTTCTTGAATTTCACCCTTACTTCTTTTTGATCAAGGATCAGGCAACGAGGACGGTTCTCTATCGAGGTAGATGCGTTGGTGGCCTCTATCCGTTGATTCCGGAGTTTCGAAGACCAAATAAATATGCTTGTGGTGCTATCAAGCTCTCGTCCACACGATGGCACGATCGTTTAGGACATGCATCTTTTTCTTTAGTTGAAAAATTACTTAGGAAAAATAATCTCCCGTTTGTTGGTGAGCGTCATAATGAGACAATTTGTGATTCATGTCAGAAAGCTAAAAGTCATCAGTTGCCTTACCCTATCTCTAGCAGTGTTTCTACCAAACCACTACAATTGATCTTTTCTGATGTTTGGGGTCCTGCCCCTACTTCTGTTGGCAGACACACTTATTATGTTAGCTTCATCGATGATTTCAACAATTTTTTTGGATCTATCTTTTAAAGAAACGGTCTGATGTGTTTCAAGTGTTCAAAAACTTTCAAGCTCTTGTTGAGCGAAAATTTGACAGCAAAATCATCGCTGTCCAGTCAGACTGGGGAGGGGAGTACAAAAAGTTAAACTCCTTCTTCCAAACACTTGGTGTCTCACATCAAGTGCCATGTCCTCATGCTCACCAGCAAAACGGGTCAGCAGAACGCAAGCATCGACATATTGTCGAGGTTGGCCTTGCCCTTCTAGCCGGCGCATCCATGCCTCTAAAATTCTGGGATGAAGCGTTTTTAACCGCAATCCATATCATCAACATGCTCCCTAGTCGTGTTATTCATAATGAAACTCCGATAGAAAGACTTCTCCACACCAAACCAGACTATAAGTCCCTTCGTGTATTTGGGTGTGCATGTTGGCCTAACCTTCGTCCCTACAACAACCGCAAGCTCATGTTTCGATCAAAACAGTGCGTATTTCTTGGTTATAGCGCACAGCACAAAGGTGTCAAGTGCTTAGATGTTTCCACCGGGCGAGTGTACATCTCCCGTGATGTCGTTTTTGATGAAACCAAGTTTCCATTTGCCGATCTCCACCCAAACGCCGGTGCACTACTTCGAGAAGAAATTCTCCTCCTACCCCCCATCTCACTAGTTTTGACAAAGGGGGACTAAATATTGATGATCATTCGTTGACTAACTCATCTAATGGCATGCATGAGCTTTGTGTTGATGAAACAGAAAAAAATTGTGAAGCAAATAATCAACAAGGTGAAAAATCCGGGCCATATTTCATGTGTCCCGTGGCAGGAGACAACGCGCTAGGGGATAGATCCGCCTCGGATCGGCAGCGCAGTCGCTGACCAGATCCTCCTCAGAATCTGGTGGTGCAGGGACGCCAGGTGCAGGCGTGCGCGCCGCCCCGCCAGATGCGCGCGTCTCCACCACCGACACGTGCGCCCTCCCCGACATGCGGGTCCCTCCAGGCAGCACGCGGTACGGCGCCCGTCCCGTCACATATCAGCGGCGCGGATCCGCGCAGGTCTCTGAAGCTGGCCCCACCGGTGCTGATCAACCGACCGGACCGCACAATGATGAGCGGGTCCCCGCCTTGGGATCTTCTGCACCCACCCGTGCCGAGGCGCCTCAGCCAGCGACCACAGAAGATCCGGCCAGCCCCGCACTGACTGAGGCTGCTGCTGCACCTGCTACTGGGTCCGCGGCAGGATCCCCCTCGGGATCTGTTGCTGATCCATCCATGCAGCCCTCCGGATCCTCTGTGGCTGCGGACTCTGTAGCTCCTCCTTCACGATGAACACGGCTCCAACAAGGTTTAATTCAGCCTTTAAATTATAAACACGTAACCAAATATGGCTTGGTCTGTTCCACAGGAGAACCAGATGAGCCAGCGACTCTTGATGCAACACTTCGTGATGATAAGTGGAAGAAGGCAATGAATGAAGAATACATGGCATTAAAGAAAAACAAGACCTGGCACTTGGTTCCTCCACAGCAAGGTAAAAACTTGATTGATTGTAAGTGGGTTTTTCGGATCAAAAGGAGATCTGATGGAACTATTGGTCGCTATAAGGCTAGGCTAGTTGCAAAAGGCTTCAAACAACGATATGGTATAGACTATGAGGATACATTTAGTCCTGTGGTAAAAGCAGCCACCATTCGTCTTGTTTTGTCCATTGCTGTTTCCAGGGGATGGAGTCTTAGGCAGCTTGACGTACAGAACGCGTTTCTTCATGGTGTTCTGGAAGAGGAAGTGTATATGAAACAACCTCCTGGGTTTGAAAGTAAGAAAACTCCCTCCTATGTGTGCAAACTTGATAAAGCATTATATGGATTGAAGCAAGCTCCAAGGGCGTGGTACTCACGTCTTTGTCACAAGATGCAAACACTTGGATTTATCCCCTCTAAGTCAGACACGTCATTGTTCATCTATAACAGATCCAATACATGCATATTTGTTCTCATCTATGTTGATGATATAATTGTCACTAGTTCATCTGATGAAGCAATTAAAGGACTGTTAAAGGACTTGAGTGCAGACTTTGCGTTAAAGGATCTTGGAGACTTGCACTACTTTCTTGGAATTGAGGTAAAGAAGCATTCGAATGGACTTCACCTTTCTCAAGCTAAGTATGCAACTGATCTGGTTAAAAAGGCAGGACTGCAAGGTTGTAAACCTTCCCTCACACCATTATCAAGCTCAGGAAAGTAGTCACTTATGGAAGGTACACCTTTGAGTCAGGAAGATAGTACAAAATATAGAAGTCTAGTAGGGGCTCTTCAGTACTTAACTCTTACCAGGCCTGATCTTTCATTTGCTGTCAACAAAGTTTGCCAATTTTTGCATGCACCTACTACTGTTCATTTGATAGCTGCAAAGCGTATCATTAGATATGTTAAACATACTCTGAGTATAGGTCTGAATTTCAGCAAGTCATCCTCTACTCTTGTCAGTGCTTTCTCTGAGTCTGATTGGGCAGGCTGCCTGGATGACAGGCGCTCCACAGGAGGCTTTGCAGTATTTTTTGGACCTAATCTGATATCATGGTGTGCACGTAAGCAGGCTACTGTCTCTAGGTCAAGCACTGAGGCAGAATACAAGGCACTAGCAAATGCCACAGCTGAAATCATATGGGTTCAGTCTATGTTGAAAGAGCTTGGTGTAAAAGGCAAACAAGCTCCATGCTTGTGGTGTGATAACCTTGGTGCTACTTATCTTTCTGCCAATCCTGTGTTCCATGCCAGAACAAAGCATATAGAGATAGATTTTCACTTTGTCAGAGAAAGAGTTGCTCAAAGACAACTTGACATCCGGTTTGTGCATTCCAAAGATCAAATTGCAGATGGATTCACAAAGCCCCTGCCCACAAAAAGCTTTGAAAACTTCAAGCATAATCTCAACTTGATGAAGTTGTGATTAAGGGAGGGTGTCAAACATGCTGTTATATTGGTGCGGTATACATTGGCGTATATTGGCATGTCATCCTTGACCCGTACCTGGAGGTAGTTAGGATAGATATAGGATAGATATACATGAGTTGTTTCTTCCTGAATATCTCCTGTATCCAAACTACTTTGTATGCGCTGTACGGGAGGTGCGCCCCACCTATATTAACACGTACCCGTCGGCCTCAACAGGCAAGACGTTTCCAGCTATTCGCACAGGGATGTCCGGATTCCCTTCTGATATGTATCTAAAGCGATCTCATAAGCCACACTAGCGGGGTTCACCTCACAAGCCAGTACGCTCGGATTCACCTCATAAGCCACACTAGTGAGGTTCAGACCGAGTGATGTAAATATCTCCTGTATAAGTGGTCCAGTGAGTTGCATCGCCTTTAGTTGGTAGAAGTGCCCAAACTCAGCCATGGTTGCTCTAGACCTGCAAATAACTTAGTACACGTAATTAAGAAACCAAACTTAATACAAAGACCGAAGCGCTCAGCTCCCCAGCAATAGAGCCAGAAAAAACTTGATGGCCTGCAAGTGCACAACGTTTAGCAGTAGCTTTTTTTGAAGTAAAAGTATCAATCCCACACAGAGCACATATATCATCCTTTTGTCTCTTGTAGGGCTCAAATAGAAGTGCCTGCAAGTTAGATGAAATTCAAAGCAATAGTAGTAATATGGTTGAAAGCTAGAAATTCAAATCAATAGTAGTAATATGGTTGAAAGCGGTGTAGCGAACAGTGAAGTAATTAGTGAAATAAACTAAAGTAGCAAAGATGTGAGTGAAAGTTGTCAAAATCAATAGGATTAAGGCGTTCCAAAGGAGTCAGGATTCCCCACTAGTGTGCGTCTAATATCAATGCCTAAGCATAATTCTACGTCGAATTCCTAAGCCAATTTATATGTTTTTATTCATAGGCAGAGCCGGTACAGATACGGTGCATACACGCAGCAACCCCGTATTGCATACGTCACCACCGTTCTTCCCCACTCCGGTTACCAACGGTGATTAAGGTGAAAAAGGTTCCATGGACGCAACCTATAAGCGGTCTTTGTTTACCTCCTGCTGCAATAATCTGGGACGAAAAGAGATAGGCCCTGTCACTTACCTACCCCTGCAACCAGCCGGTTCGCCAACATTAATAACCTTCCGTCCAAAATTGTCATATGTTGGATCGCCATTTCACCCTTACATCAAGAAGACAATTAACATAAATAGGATAACAAATCCTAATGCCAAACGATCTATTATACACTAGGGTTCCTCCATATCCCCGAGAACTTTGGAAACTAGATGATGTCCCGCACATTGCCGCGGGAAGCATGTTAAACCAATGCATAAATAGGTGCTTAAAACCAATGAAAAACAAATGTAAGAGTTTTAAATATTTAAGATAAAACATAAAAAGAAGTGTGTGACAAAATGATGTATAAAAGAGAAAAAATCCCCCCCCCCCAAAAGAAGACATGATTGATGAAGTGGCGAAGTTTGAGTTGACAGATTAATGCAAAATTGTGAGTACATGCATGCGTTGGAAAATAAAGACATGCATGACTAATGAGTGGCATGATTTACATTAATGCAAAAAAGGAACTTATGAGCACATGCATGACTTCTTGATGCCACACAATTTTAATCGGAAGGCTGTAAATAGTTGAGGTGATGTGGAGCACGCATGTGTAGAGAAATCTAGTAGTGGGGGCTAGCTATTTAGATATGGAAGATTACTCGCACCTCAAGGGCACAAACAAGATGAGATGAATTATGATGAACATGGTGATCTCATACAAGTAACACAAGATTGAATCCACTCCAACTATTATATTACAAATGCATGAGAATAAGATGATGATGATGGTGGTGGTGAGGATGAAGCCCTCTTGATGCAGCGTTGTGGCGGCAAAGTCCTTGGATCGACCCCCCTCCGGATGCCCTCCGGAGTCTAGGATTCCGCCTTTTGGATGTGTTGGGTGGAAATAGTGGAGGAGGAGGCGGCACTGGCGTCCCATATGTATGACCGTGCATACGACCGCACACGCTCGTATGCTAGGCCATCTTTTGCCCTAGATCGGCCACCTGGACTCCTTTTTTCTCCCTTTGCTTCATTCTTTTTATGGTAGCCAATGATTACATTGAATGGTGTGATTCCACCATAATTTCCTAGGATTCCTTACAGAGAGCTTTATTAATTTCAAAATACGTTCCCTTGGAAAACCGACAAAAAGAAACACATGAACGCGGCAAAATTCCACAAAGCCTACTGTGTAGGCACAAAATAACTATCAGTAGGCGGTGGCGGGGCCTTGCCGCTTCTCGCGCATCAGGCCAGGGTTCGATCGTCCTCGCGTGTTTCGTCTGTCGACGTCTCCACAAGCCTTCTTTGGCGCTGCTTCTTGCCTTCCTGGAGTCCTTCTTGATGAATCCGGTGGGTGGTGGGCAGGAGCAAGCCTCCTCGGACACGCTGCTTGCCTCCCCCCTTTAGATCTGATGGCTTCCTGGCCGCTAGTGGTGGATATCCAGGATGGAGGTGGCCTTTGACTGATGCAGATCCAGCAAACCTGGAGCCTGATGGCGGTTCTAGTCGTCTGCTTGTTCCCTATTGATACGTCTCCAGCGTATCTATACTTTTTTGATTGTTCCATGCTGTTTTATCATCAATCTTGGATGTTTTATAATCATTTTATAGTCATTTTATATCATTTTTTGGTACTAACCTATTGACATAGTGCCAAGTGCCACTTGCTGTTTTTTCCATGTTTTTTACATCGCAGAAAATCAATATCAAACGGAGTCCAAATGCCAAGAAACTTTACAGAGATTTTTTATGGACCAGAAGGAAGATGTTGGGCCCTGGTTGCACCTGGGGGGGAGTCCCGAGGAGGGGACAACCCACCAGGGCGCGCCAGGAGGTCCAGGCGCGCCCTGGTGGGTTGTGCCCACCTCGGGTGCCCCCAGACCGCCTCTTTGCTATATAAATACCCCAATATTCCCAAAACCCTAGGGGAGTCGACGAAATATTCATCCAGCCGCCGCAGAGTCCAGAACCGCCAGATGCAATGTAGACACCATCACGGAGGGGTTCACCACTTCCATTGGTGCCTCTCCGATGATGCGTGAGTAGTTCTTTGTAGACCTTCGGGTCCATAGTTAGTAGCTAGATGGCAATACAATGGTCTCTTCGAGATCCATATGATGTAACTCTTTTGTGGTGTGTTTGTTGGGATCGATGAACTTTGAGTTTATAATCAAATCTATCTTTTTATATCCATGAAAGTATTTGAGTTTCTTTGATCTCTTTTATGCATGATCTCTTATAGCCTCGTATTTCTTCTCCGATATTTGGGTTTTGTTTGGCCAACTTGATCTATTTATCTTGCAATGGGAAGAGGTGCCCGGTAGTGGGTTCGATCTTACGGTGCTTGATCCCAGTGACAGAAATGGAACCGACACGTATGTATCGTTACTACTAAGGATAAAAAGATGGGATCTATATCTACCGCCATAGATAAACAGATCTCGTCTACATCATGTCATCGTTCTTATTGCATTACTTCGTTTTCCATGAACTTAATTCACTAGATGCATGCTGGATAGCGGTCGATGTGTGGAGTAATAGTAGTAGATGCAAGTAGGAGTCGATCTACTAATCTTGGCCGTGATGCCTATGTAATGATCATTGCCTGGATATCGTCATAATTATTTGAGGTTCTATCAATTGCCCAACAGTAATTTGTTCACCCACCGTTTGCTATTTTTCTCGAGAGAAGCCACTAGTGAAACCTACGGCCCCCGGGTCTCTTTCTCATATTATTTTCCTTTGCGATCTACTTTTATTTGCTTTTATTTTCAGATCTATTAATCCAAAAACCCCCAAAATACCTTGCTGCAATTTATTTTATTTGGCGTTTGATCTATTATTATTTACAACTTTCTCCCGTCAACACGCCATCTCTGGCGCCGTTACCCGAAAGGGATTGACAACCCCTTTAACACGTCGGGTTGCGAGTGGTTGTTATTTGTGTGCAGGGGCTGTTTACATTGTGTTGGTTGGTTCTCCTACTGGTTCAATAACCTTGGTTTCATATATGAGGGAAATACCTACCGCCGCTGTGCTGCATCATCCCTTCCTCTTTGGGGAAAAACCGACGTAGCTTCAAGCGACATCAAAAGGAATTTCTGGCGCCGTTGCCGGGGAGGATCTTCATCATAACCAGGTTCCTAATCACAAATCTCATCTCCTCGCAATTTACATTATTTGCAATTTTCCTCTTGTTTTCCTCTCCCTCACTTCACAAAAATTTGCCGTTTTATCCGCCCCTCTTTTTCGTTCGCTGTTTTCTTGCCGGATCTGTTTTTGTGTGCACTCGTGTTTGCGTAGTCATGATGCCTCAAAGAAAATATTATGATGTTCCTTACCAAAATATTTTTCTTGAAATTGGGAAAATTACTAAGGAATATATGACTACACAATTTGAAAATAATAAGTATTTCACTGAAGAACTTAAGGAGCACTCCATTGTTCTTGATGCTATTACAAAACAACTTGATGATATCAGCAGAGAAGTTTGCAATCTCCAATCTAAGTATGCTTTTGCTGAAAGTTTGTTAGGAAAATATCCGACGCACAAGCTAACTTAGTAAATCAAATGGCTGCTAAACCAATCTCGTTAGACGATAAAAGTGATGAAGATCTTAAAATGATTGGTGTTTCTTCTATCGATTCCTTGTTTAGTGAAGTTAATATTGATGAAAAAGGGACCGGACAAGAGTTAACTTTAGGTAGAAGGCGTCCCAATATTTCGGAGGGTGAAAATCTTGTTGAAAAAATTGATGAAAGTGGGTTTGAAGAGGTCAAAACTTTAGCTAGTGATGTACCCACTCTTTTGGATTACAAAGACTTTAATTATGATAGTTGCTCTTTGATTGATTGTATTTCTTTGCTGCAATCCATGACAAATTCACCCCATGCATATGAACAAAATAAAGCTTTTACTAAACATATTGTTGATACTATGATGACAGCTCTTGAAGAAAAATTGGAATTAGAAGTTTCAATTCCTAGAAAATTGCATGATAAATGGGAACCTATTATCAAAGTCAAGATTAAAATTATGAGTGTTTTGCTTTGTGTGACTTGGGTGCTAGTGTTTCTACAATTCCAAAATCTTTATGTGATGTGCTTGGTCTTACCGATATTGAATCATGTTCTTTGAATTTGCACTTGGCGGATTCTACTATTAGAAAGCCTATGGGAAGAATTAATGATGTTCTTATTCTTGCAAATAGAAATTATGTGCCCATAGATTTTATTGTTCTTGATATTGATTGCAATCCGTCTTGTCCAATTATTCTTGGTAGACTGTTTTTACACACTATCGATGTCGTGATTGATATGAAAGAAGGCAATATTAAGTTCCAATTTCCCTCGAGGAAGGGTATGGAACACTTTCCTAGAACTAGAATTAAGCCACCCTATGAATCAATCATGAGGTCATCTTATGGATCTTGAACCAAAGATGACAAAACTTAGATCCTTGCTTTATGCCTAGCTAAGGGCGTAAAACTATAGCGCTTGTTGGGAGGCAACCCAATGAATACAATTTATTTTTGCTTTTTGCTTTATGTTTTTGAGTGTTAGCAAAATTATGCTACTATTATGATTGTGTTTTTTATGTTTTAATTAGTGTTTGTGCCAAGTAAAGCCTTTAGGATCTTCTTGGGTGATAGTTGTTTGATCTTGCTGAAAAACAGAAACTTTTATGCTCACGAAATTAATTTTCATTTTTTTACCAGAGAGCGATAAAATACCATTCCACTTGCAGTAGATCAATATAAAAATTTCTCAAGTCGTCCTAATATTTTAGAGTTTTTTGAGTTATATAAGTATTCGAAATAGTCAGATTGCTACAGACTGTTCTTTTTTGACATATTCTGTTTTCTTTGTGTTGTGTTCTTATTTTGATGGCTCTATGGTTTTCTTTGATGAGTTTTTTCCATAGAAAAGTTGGAATACAGTAGATATAATACAAAAACAAAATATGAATTGGTTTGATACAACACTTATAGTAGTGATTTATTATTCTTATACTAACGGATCTCACGAAGGCTTTGTTGAGTTTTGTGTGATTGAAGTTTTCAAGTTTTGGGTTATCTTACGATGGATGAAGGAAGGATGTAAGAGCCTAAGCTTGGGGATGCCCCGGCATCCCAAGATATTGTCCAAGAATGAGCAACCAACTAAGCTTGGGGATGCCCCCGAGTGGCATCCCCGCTTTCTTCCAACAACTACCGGTATTTTACTCGAGACTATATTTTTATTCGTCACATGATATCTATTTTGCTTGGAGCGTCTTGTATGATATGTGTCTTTGCTTGTTTTATTTTGTGTTTGAAGTCATAAATCCTTGCTGGACACACCTATTTGAGAGAGCCAAAATTATGTCATGACTTGTTAGAATTGCTCTCTATGCTTCACTTAAATCTTTTATGAGCAATGGACTTGCTCTAGTGCTTCACTTATATCTTTTTGAGCATGGTGTGCTTTGTTATTTTTGAAGAAATGCTCTCTTGCTTCACTTAGATTTATTTGAGAGTTAGTAAAATTTTGAAGAAATTCTCTCTTGCTTCACTTAAATTATTTTGAGAGAAAGAAAATTTGTTATGCTCATGATCTTCACTTATATTTGTTTGAGCTTATGGAAAGCAACACATGAAAATTAGTCCCAAAGTGATAGATATCCAAGAAGGATAAATAAAAAAAATAAAAAATGTCATGAAGATCATTGGACAAAATAAACTTGATTCTTTGTAATAGCTTTGAGATATGATGATGTGATATGTGAGTCATCTTGATGAGTAATTATGCTTTAGTAAGAATATTGGTGTTAAGGTTTGTTATTCCCTATGCATGCACGAAAGTCAATAATGATGCAATGAAATTATATCCTACTTATGGTGCATTATTCGGTGTTAATTATGCTTAATGCTTGCTTATGAGATTATTCTTTTCTTGGTTGGTTGCTTCCCAATCTTTTGCTAGCCTTCATTTTGCACTAAGTATGATCACTACTTGTGCATCCAAAATTCTTCAAACCAGTTTTGCCACATGAGTCCACTATATCTACCTATATGCGGTATTCTTTTGCCGTTCTAAGCAAATTTGCATGTGCCATCTCTAATTTTCAAAATAAACTTCTCTTTTGTGTGTTTGTTTCGCTCGCGGAGCGGTGAGGGGTGGCTAATATTTTCCGTGCTAGATGTGTTATTCTCAAGATGAGTGTTTATTCACTTGTCATTGCACGAGAGTAAGGCAAAGGTATTAGGGGATGCCCAGTCCCGAAATGCAAAAACAAATGAATTTACTTTATGTTGTCAAATAATAAATTCCTTGGAAAGTGTTGGTATGGAGGGCACCCCTGGATACAGTTAGCCATGGAAAGTGAAAGTTATGGTGGAAAAAGGAATAAACTTTATTTTCTGTTTGGGAACTGCCTATGATATATCTATGCATGGAAAGTATTGGGAACTCTAAGTCGTTTTCGTTGGTGGGATGGATACACCTCTCAAAATGTTTTTATCTCAATTTTTTCGCTTTGAGCTCAGGCACCTCTACAAATCCCTACTCTCCTCTGCGAAGGGCCTTTCTTTACTTTATGCAATTTTTATTTTGAGTCTCCATCTTCTCTTATAAAAGCACAAACTAGGAGGCAATATGATCATGCTTAAGTATTGGGTGTATTTAATATTCAAGTGTGTTTCATGAATGGATCACTGTTTGAGCATGATGGGCTAGGGATAAATTATTTCAGCATTGATATTCTGATAGACATGGTTGCTTGTTGATATGCTTGAGTATCTAAATTATTATGTCAAAACTAGACTATTGCTTTGAATCACATAAAAATCCAAATGTCCATGCTATAAAGAAAAGAATATGATACGACATGCTGAACAACATTCCACATCAAAAATTCGGTTTTTATCACTTACCTACTCAAGGACGAGTAGGAGTTAAGCTTGGGGATGCTGATACGTCTCCAACGTATCTATAATTTTTTATTGTCCATGATGTTTTATTATCAATCTTGGTTGTTTCATAATCATTTTAGTCATTTTATATCATTTTTGGTAGTAACCTATTGACATAGTGCCAAGTGCCAGTTGCCGTTTTTTCTGTGTTTTTTACATCACAGAAAATCAATATCAAACGGAGTCCAAATGCCACAAAACTTTATAGAGATTTTTTATGGACCAGAAGGAAGATGCTGGGCCCTGGTTGCACCTGGGGGGAGTCTCGAGGAGGGGACAATCCACCAGGGCACGCCAGGAGGCCCAGGCGCACCCTGGTGGGTTGTGCCCACCTCAGGTGCCCCCCGGACCGCCTCTTTTCTCTATAAATACCCCAATATTCCCCAAACCCTAGGGGAGTCGACAAAATATTCATCCAGCCACCGCAGAGTCCAGAACCACCAGATCCAATCTAGATACCATCATGGAGGGGTTCACCACTTCCATTGGTGCCTCTCCGATGATGCGTGAGTAGTTCTTTGTAGACCTTCGGGTCCTTAGTTAGTAGCTAGATGGCTTCATCTCTCTCTCTCTTGATTCTCAATACAATGGTCTCTTGGAGATCCATATGATGTAACTCTTTTGCGGTGTGTTTGTTGGGATCGATGAACTTTGAGTTTACGATCAGATCTATCTTTTTATATCCATGAAAGTATTTGAGTTTCTTTGATCTATTTTATGCATGATCTCTTATAGCCTCGTATTTCTTCTCCGATATTTGGGTTTTGTTTGGACAACTTGATCTATTTATCTTGCAATGGGAAGAGGTGCCCGGTAGTGGGTTCGATCTTACGGTGCTTGATCCCAGTGACAGAAAGGGAACCGACACGTATGTATCATTGCTACTAAGGATAAAAAGATGGGATCTATATCTACCGCCATAGATAAACGGATCTCGTCTACATCATTTCATCGTTCTTATTGCATTACTCCGTTTTTCCATGAACTTAATACACTAGATGCATGCTGGATAGCGGTCGATGTGTGGAGTAATAGTAGTAGATGCAGGCAGGAGTCGGTCTACCTATCTTGTATGTGATGCCTATGTAATGATCATTGCCTGGATATCGTCATAATTATTTGAGGTTCTATCAATTGCCCAGCAGTAATTTGTTCACCCACCGTTTGCTATTTTTCTCGAGAGAAGCCACTAGTGAAACCTACGGCCCCCGGGTCTCTTTCTCATATTATTTGCCTCTGCGATCTACTTTTATTTGCTTTTATTTTCAGATCTATTAATCCAAAAACCCCCAAAATACCTTGCTGCAATTTATTTTATTTGGCATTCGTTCTATTATTATTTACAACTTTCTCCCGTCAACATAACATTTCTGGCGCCGTTACCCGAAAGGGATTGACAACCCCTTTAACACGTCGGGTTACGAGTGGTTGTTATTTGTGTGCAGGGGCTGTTTACGTTGTGTTGATTGGTTCTCCTACTGGTTTGATAACCTTGGTTTCATATCTGAGGGAAATACCTACCGCTGCTATGCTGCATTTCCCTTCCTCTTTGGGGGAAAAAACTGACGTAGCTTCAAGCGACATCACCTACCTCATGTTCGGGGGCACAACCTTCTGGCAGGATCCAGATCTGGAGGGCCAAATCTGGCAACTCTGGCGGCGGTCGGGCAAGTGAGGGCGGCATTAGGGTTGTCGGAGAGGGGCTCTGGGCTCCCGTGGCGCTCCTCGTTTGCAAGGTTTGGCATGTGGGCTTGTAGGGACGAAGGTCTTCATGGAGTGACGGGCTTCATGCTTTCCTCGACATTCGCGTCATCACGGAAAGGTGCCTATGAAGGTGTGGGACTTCAGCAAAAGTTGTGTAATGCCTTCTTCGTTGCGGGCAACAACACCGTCCTTGGACGCCGTTTCTCCTGGTCCCCTCATCTCTATGTCTTCCATCAACCTCGTCTTTGTCGCGGTCGCTCTTCCTCGACGTCCATTTGTGCGGTGCTCTTGTGTGTGCAGTGATGCCAAGGTTCGCTCTTGGACCCTTGTGAAGCTGCTGGTTTACATCAATGTGCTTTTGGCTTCTTTTAGAAAGAGTGCTTCTTGGTTAGGAAGGCCATCCCGAAACTTGGGGGGTTGCTAGGATCATTGCAATGCCACAAGGGCCACTGGAGATTTCACCCGCCAAGGTCCATTGAGTGTGAGCGGTGGTTGTCTATGATGGTCTCAAGGGTTGGAGGTTAGGACTTTGGTGGAAGCCTTGCAAAACCTTGTTCTTATCAACAATGACGACGTTTGTGGACGTCGCTCCTCTCCTTGGAGACGTCGTTTTATCCGCGCTGCCTACTTCAAACTGGTACTTCATATACAGTGCAGTCCGTCGCTATGTGTTTGCCTTGGGAGAAGTGCCCCGCTCAGTGAGGTGGGCCGAGGAGCTCCACGAAGATTTGTTCTCAGCGTCAGGATCAAGTGAGTTTCTTTAGTTCTTGTGCTTAGTTTAGCTTTGCTTAAATTTTGTTTATTCGGTCTCCTGCTTGGCCTCTTTGTGCTTATATTGCAAAGTTAGTAGTGTGTGCAAAATTTTCTTATGTTGTGTTCAAATCATGTTTTCAATATGGTACAAATGCACAATAGACCGCGATGACCCACAAGTATAGGGGATCTATCTTAGTCCTTTCGATAAGTAAGAGTGCCGAACCCAACGAGGAGCAGAAAGAAATGACAAGTGGTTTTCAGCAAGGTATTCTCTGCAAGCACTAAAATTATCGGTAACAGATAGTTTTGTGATAAGATAAATCGTAACGAGTAACAAGTAATTAAAGTAACTAAGGTGCAACAAGGTGTCCCAATCCTTTTTGTAGCAAAGGACAAGCCTGGACGAACTTTTATATAAAGCAAAGCGCTCCCGAGGACACATGGGAATTGTTGTCAAGTTAGTTTTCATCATGCTCATATGATTCATGTTCGTTACTTTAATAAATTGATATGTGGGTGGACCGGTGCTTGGGTGCTGCCCTTCCTTGAACAAGCCTCCCACTTATGATTGACCCCCCTCGCAAGCATCCGCAACTACGAAAGAAGAATTAAGGTAAACCTAACCATAGCATGAAACATATGGATCCAAATAGCGCCTTACGAAGCAACGCATAAACTAGGGTTTAAGCTTCTGTCACTGTCGTGGTTTTGTCACGGCAGATGTCCTAGAGAAAGGACTTAGTCATGGAGCCATCGCAACGGGTTAGCTTGAAGGGGTTAAAGCGGACACAGGGACGCAAGAGAGTTTATACTAGTTCGGCCCCTTCGATGAAGGTAAAAGCCTACGTCTAGTTGTGATGGGATTGATGGGGGTTTCGATGACTAGGGAGCAAACAAGCTTCGCCTATGTCTCGAGTTGTTGTCTGTTGTCCTTGAACCGCCGCCAGGTCGTCCCCTTATATACACGGGTGACGCCCGTCGGTTCACAGAGTCCCAATACCGGCTCATAGATGTGTCCGGTTTGGTCTCTATTTATTCCTAACTTATAATACAAGTTAAATACTAACGCCGATTTATTGCTACAGGCCTTGAACCGACTATGGGCCTTGAGCTCTCATCTGCCTTCTTGGGCTTTAACATAATTAACTACTGATGAAGTTAACCCGGCCCAGATAGGCCGGTTTACGCCCAGTAGTGATATCCTCAACATTAGGCCCCAGATTGATTTGAACAGGTTCATGTCAATCCTTAGCAAAAATCTTCATCTTCAACACCTTCTTGTAGTTTGTTGAATCGCCGTGACGTCATCTTCTCTGGTCGTTGTAAACCGGCGTGACGTCACCTGTTATAAAGAAAACTTATCCATGATAGTTTTTTTGTTTAATAGGTCTGCGACAATCGAGGCGACAGCTCTGTTTCCAGATCCACGGTTCCTTGATTTTCGCGCCTGACACATGCCCCTTGCCTTATAAATAAGACCGAAGGGTCATTTCTTTTTCCCCTTCGTGCCTTTCTGCTTCATCTTCCCCGCGTCGTCCAGCTTTGGAGCTCACCGCCGTCGACGACTTCTGCTCCAACCTCGGCCGCTGCATCACCCTGATTGTACTAGAGCATTGCGGCGACCTTTTGTTTCTTCCTCGGCTCCGGTGAGTTCTTCACCTTTTCCTCTGTAGATCCGTTCTAGGGTTTCCAAGTTCTTCAGTGTTCATCGTCTGCTTCGTACTCATATGATAGATCCTAGATGAACCTATGAACCTTTGCTCTGTGTAGCGGTAGTTCTTAGCATCCGCCTTTACTTATATGCCTCAAGACCATAGATCTACCTGTATCTCTGCCCATTGATTCGGTACTGTTCTTTTTTGACCCTTGAATATTTTCCTTCTTTTCTGAACTTGCTTCAGATCCGTCGCTGTAGAGAAATCTTGTGAAATCTGTTTCTATACACTTATCTATCCTCAATCTCAATTGTTTCAATGCTTAGATCCGGCGGTTTAACTTTGTAGAAAAATTGCCAAACCGGTATATACCATTAGTCCCCTTGTTGAACCGCTAGATGCTATTGCTTCATAAAACTCCGGTTTAGATAGAGCTGTCTCCGGTTTAACATTGTACATACCAGTGCACTTTAATAAATGCATTCTTGAACCGGAATTACCTATCTTGTAGATTTCATCATGGCCAAGCAAGTATATGAGTGCAACTGGGTTCCTTCTCGCGTCACAGAGACTCAACTGAATAATTTAGTCCTGATCGGCGCTTTAGGCAGCAAAAACACCATCCATTGGAGAGCTCCTGGCAAAGAATGCCCTCCCACACCTCAAGAAGGAGAGGTCGTCGTTTTCGTAGATCACTTAGCCCGGGGCTTTAAGCCGCCCGGTTCTAAATGTTACCGGGATGTTTTAGCCGATTTTCAACTCCACCCACAAGACACTGGTCCCAACTCTATTACGAACATGTGTCACTTCCAAGTGCTCTGTGAGGTGTTTTTTCAAGAGGAGCCCACAGTGGAGTTGTTCAGAGACTGTTTCCATCTAAACCGCCGTACTGAGTTTTCTGACGGTTCCAATACGGAATTGGGCGGTGTGGCGATTCAGAAAAGGAAAGAGGTCACATACCCTCACGCCAAGCTGCACAGCCACCCCAAAGAATGGAATCAAACATGGTTCTATTGCAGAGACACCTCCCCTGCTGGTGAAAATCCTTTGCCTGGCTTTCGTCCGGAGCGGCTTAGCAATACACACCCCTTTCCGCAAAGGTTGACTGCCAAGGAGAGAAGCAAATACGCTCCTCAACTGTCCAAGCTCAGAGCCTTCATGGCCAATGGTTTAACATGAGTTGATCTCGCTCGCTGTTGGATATCGTGGAGCATACTGCCCCTTAGTCAGCGCTCCGGTTTGATGTGCGAGTATACTGGCAGTGTTGATGACCCATTATGACATGCTAACATCCAGCTTACCGACGAAGAAATCACAGAGGCTGTGAATAAAATGCTGAATGAACCGGAACACGTCTGTGCTCGAACCGGCCTGCTTCCCTTCTGTGCCACCAACAAACCGCCAGCTGTAAGAGTTTGATTGTTCTTTTTTCTGAACCTGTTATTGATATATCTGGTCATTGTTTAATATCAATGCCTGTTTAAATAGGGCAATGATCCGTTTTGGAGCAAGAAACTACCGCAGGAGAAACCAGAAAAACCAGACAAACCGGAAAGACCAATCCGGCAAAAGACTAAAGCTGTGAAGAAGACTACCCACAGGAAAAGAACCACTGCATCCTCTGATCCGGCCCCTGATGATGATGCAGATAATCCGGACCTTGAGGTAGAGCTTGACTCACTTGGCTTATTTTTCATGCGTCTTATTGATGATGATATTTGTCAGGATGATGCCGAGCCAGCCATGCTGATGCTGCAGAGGTAATTATTCTCTCTTCCGATTCAGACCCTTTGCCTTCACTAAAAATCCGTCGGGCAAACCGGAAGGTTAAATTTTCTCATCCTCTTGCTTACTTGGATCCCAAATTTCTTATGAAGACCCAACAGCACGAAGCTCGCCGCACCACCCGGCACAGCGGCCAGGTAGTTACCTCCGCCGGTTTACCGAACAGTCCGGTTCGGAAACGCCATTCAGAGGCCTCTAATTTTCTTGTCAGTGCTTGTCCTAAAGCGGGCTGTTTTTGTCAACCTCTTAATCCATCTGACTCCGATTATCAGGTTACTTCCCACTCATCCTCTGGCGAGTCATCAGCTACTCAGCTGCCACCGCTCAAAACGGTGCTTGGGTAAGCTATACTTATCATAATATTTCCGGTACATCACCTTGGAACATATGCTATATTTGACTTTGTTATTCCTTTCAGGGCCAAGCCTAGGCCGAGCAAGAAGGCTCGCTTGGATAAAGCGGCCGAGGAGGATGCCGTCCCTGAACCGGGCAAAACACCAGATCTTGAAGCGGCTATTCCTGAAGATATACCCAATGATCCACCGCAGCGAGATGACGATCTTATTGCTGAAGAGAGGCCTATTGATACCTCAAGTCCTGTCAACCAGCCCACAAGCCCCATCCGAATTGAGAAATCCACCAATCCAACAAATCCTACTGATAAGCCAATGGCCCCAGTGCAAACCGGCGATGCCAAGGATGATGAAGTTGTTATTACTGGAATTGGCCATACAGAGCCAAGCAATCCTGTCGCTTTGTCTAAACATACTGCCAAGGAAGAATTTGTTGCCTTTGGCAAAGGCAAGTGGAATGTTGATCTGGCGACTTACACTGCTCTGAACACCCAAGACATCCATTCCGGCTATCTGAACCGGCTGTATACCAGTCGTGACTATGAAGCCGGTCTGGTTAACATGATGAAAGATAAATATGAGGTAACTTCCATATGCTCTTTCCTGCTTGTATGTTTCAATTCTTGCCGACTCTCTTAGCCCCCAAGGGCCGGTTTGTAATCTTCTTTCAAACCGGGACTTACTAATATAAATCTTAACGACTCAAAATTCGCTGATGTAGCCCCCAAGGGCCGGTTCAACTTAGTGTAGTTAAACCGGGACTTAAGTAATTAATATCGCCGGATCAGAACTTATTTGAACAAATAGCCATTAGCCCCCAAGTGCCAAGTGCATAACTTGTTATGTGGTTGGTACTTCAATTCTTGTACCGTTTTGCTGAATCATATAACTGTCTGTATGCAGGCTGAGCTGAAGACCAAAGAGACCCAAATCGCCGATCTCCAAGAAAATCTGAAGTCCCATCAGACTGAAACCTCAAAAGCAAAAGAGGAGTTGACCAGTGCCTTAAGCATCATGGAACAGCTTAAAAAGGACTTCAAGAAGGAGCGGGCGGATTGGGCTACTGAAAAATCCGCTTTAACCAAACGAGCAGAAGACGCCGAGGCTGCACTAAGACCGGTGGTGGATGAATTGACCAGCATAAAGCGGCACGTGCATGCCATGACCACTGCTATCTTTGGTAAGCCGGTTTAATTTCTGAATTGATTCTGCCGTCTTACAGAGCTGCCAGTTTGTTAACCCTTTGTGATATTTCAGGGACACGCATTGGTCATTTGGGGTCAGATGTGCGGAAGAAATTGAAAGCCGCCTATACGTTGATCGAACAACTGTACACTGGTGCACAGCGGATCATCTGTACTGCATCCCACAACAAGCCGGCGCCCACTTTGATTCAGGACACTCTGCAGAAACTATCGGCGCTTCCTGCCCGGGTTGAAGAGCTGAAGAAATCTGCTGCTCGAACCGGTGCGATCAATGCCTTAATCCGGGCAAAAGCTTGGGTGCGAGATTTTGATCCTATTGAAGCGGCTCAGGGCTATCCCAGCTTGAAGGAAGACGGGTCAGAGTTTAGTGAAGCGGATCTGTGAGCAATAAACCGGGAGGTGCGTCCACTAGCTTGTCAATTGGCTGAAGAAGCTGACTTGTCTCATTGTCAAGCCCAATATGACAATCAAAACAAGCGAGTAGCTACACCAATTCATGAAGCGGAAAATCTTATCCCTCCAATCCGTAAGCATACTTACGCTCCCGATATTGAACCATCGTTGCTGATCCATGATGAAGTTGTCTTTCGAGCATTAATGGGAATCGACTGGACAAGTGTTGATTTCCAGCCGCTGGGTAGAGAAACTGAAGTTGAAGTAGCGCGGGATGACCCACAACCATCAGGCCATGCTGGTGACCAAGCTTGAACCGGAAGCCGGTTTAAACCACTTCTCCTTTGAAAAAACAATGATCTTGTTTTGGGCACCGTGTTGTCTTGTAATAGGCTAGCTGATACTCTCGATCTTAATATGCCTTCGTGCATAACCACTGCAACTTGTGCTTCCTTTGGGTGATGAACTTTCCAAAGTATTTTCTGCAACATAAAAAATCTTAAAGTTCCACCGCGGTTGTACCATCAGGTGGAGCATGATGTCTGCATATGTAAAATCAAAATATCTGAAATTTAAGCATATGATCAAATCTTTGAGATACATAATACCTGCCATCGTTGGGCATGAAGTTGGCTTAGCCAATCTTGAAGCGGAGGTTTATAAACCCACACTGTTGGAGGAGATAGCAGCTCCTGTATATATATAATGCCGGTTTACCATGTAAACCGTGTCGGGTTATAAGAAAACATCGTGTTACTCCGTAATAGGATGTTAATAAAAAATCAAACCGGGCAAATAGTCTCCGGATTAAAAATGGACCGTGTTCCGTCAATTGACAGTGTGAACCGGTTTAAAATTTTGTCGGTTTAAAAAACGCAACAAAAAGAAAGAAATATCTATCAAAGAAAATTGTGAAGCAAAGGCAATGATAAAACCGTTTGCAAAAAGAGGCTTATTTGAGCTGATCAGATGGCGTTACCATGGTCGGACACGACCAAGATCCCGATAGGTGTAGCTACGGTTCAAGTCAGCTAGGTCCACAAATGAAATCGTGGCATTTATGCGGATCAAGAGGCGTGGCAATGGTTCGGGTTCGACCAAGCCCCCAAGTGATTTTGTGGCCTTAGGCCGATCAAGAGGCGTGACTGGTTCAGACGTGACCAAGTCCCCAAGTGATCTGGTGGCTTTCGCCTATCAAGAGGTGTTGCATTGGTTCGGACACGACCAAGCCCCCAAGTGATATAACATGATGCTTTGAAAAGCTAACTCAAGGGGTAAACCGGAGGCCGCTTTAGAACAACTCCGTGTAACCACACATGATGTAAAAGAACAGATACCCCGCTTTAGCTGAGGTTCCGGTTTATTATATTTAATCATAATATATACATTGTCGTAATATGTACATAAGTAGAGCCAATGGCTCAGGTATAGTAAGGCCGAAGATGAGCTATGTTCCACGGCCTGTTGGTCTCCTCCTCTGATGTACGTGAGTCTTTATGCTCTCGAATATCGATCAGATAGTATGACCCGTTGTGCAGATTCTTGCTGACCACGAAAAGTCCCTCCCAAGGTGGGGATAGCTTATGCTTATCAGTGTGATCTTGGATGAGCCGAAGCACCAAATCTCCTTCCTGAAAGGTTCTGGTTCTAACTCGGCGACTGTGACAACGACGAAGATCCTGTTGGTAAATCACCGAGCGGGCGGCTGCTATGTCACGTTCTTCATCCAACAGGTCCAAAGCGTCTTGCCGTGCTGTCTCATTGTCCGCTTCAACATAAGCCGCCACACGAGGTGAATCATGACGGATATCACAGGGGAGAACCGCCCCCGCTCCGTAAACCATGAAGAACGGTGTGTATCCTGTTGATCTGTTGGGTGTAGTATTGATGCTCCATAACACAGATGGTAACTCTTCTACCCAACAACCCGGTGTTCTCTGCAAAGGAACCATAAGCCAGGGCTTGATGCCTTTCAAGATCTCTTGATTAGCCCTTTCTACTTGACCATTGGACTGTGGGTGTGCCACTGATGAAACGTCAAGCCAGATGTGCTCCCATTCGCAGAACTCCTTCATGGCACCTTTGGACAAATTGGTACCATTATCTGTGATGATACTGTGTGGAAAGCCAAACCGGAAAATCACTTTTTTGATGAACTGAACCGCCGTGGCCGCATCACACTTGCTAACAGGTTCTGCCTCCACCCACTTTGTAAACTTATCAACCGCCACCAGGAGGTGGGTCTTCTTATCTTTGGACCTTTTGAAAGGCCCAACCATATCCAGCCCCCAAGTCACAAACGACCAAGTAATTGGAATCATTCTCAATTCTTGAGCCGGCACATGAGCATGTCTTGAAAACTTTTGGCAACCGTCACATCGTCTGACCAGATCCTCCGCATCAGCATGAGCAGTTAACCAATAGAAGGCATGACGAAATGCTTTAGCTACCAAAGATTTTGAACCGGCGTGGTGACCACAATCTCCTTCGTGGATCTCACGCAAAATTTCACAGCCTTCTTCAGGAGACACACAGCGTTGAAACGCCCCTGATACACTGCAATGATGCAACTCGCCATTGATAATAGTCATGGACTTGGACCGCCGGATTATCTGTCGGGCCAGAGTCTCATCCTCTGGTAACTCGCCCCGGTTCATGTACGCCAGGTAAGGGAGCGTCCAATCCGGAATGACATGAAGAGCTGCCACCAATTGAGCCTCTGGATCAGGAATAGCCAAATCCGCTTCACCAGGGAGCTTGACCGATAGGTTGTGCAGCACATCCAGAAAAACATTGGGCGGGACCGGTTTGCGCTGAGAGCCCAGCCGGCTTAAAGCGTCCGCCGCTTCATTCTTCCGTCGGTCCACGTGGTCCACTTGATAGCCTTTAAAGTGACCTGCAACAATATCCACCTCACGACGATATGCTGCCATGAGTGGGTCCTTGGAGTCCCAAGTGCCAGATACTTGTTGAGCCACGAGGTCCGAGTCACCGAAGCACTTAACTCGACTTAGGTTCATCTCCTTAGCCATCCGGAGACCATGGAGCAAGGCTTCATACTCAGCTGCATTGTTAGTACAAGGGAACATTAAGCGGAGAACGTAACAAAACGTATCACCTCGTGGGGAAGTTAATACGACTCCAGCCCCCGAGCCTTCCAATTGCCTGGATCCGTCAAAATGGATGGTCCAATATGTGTGATCCGGCTTTTCTTCAGGTGCTTGCATTTCCGTCCAATCATTGATGAAATCAACAAGTGCTTGAGACTTAATCGCCGTCCGAGGCACATACTTCAATCCGTGCGGCCCAAGCTCTATAGCCCACTTGGCAATCCGGCCAGTCGCTTCCCGGTTCTGGATGATATCCCCCAAAGGAGCAGAACTGACCACCGTAATTGGGTGCCCTTGGAAGTATTGCTTAAGCTTCCGGCTTGCCATAAAAACTCCATACACCAGCTTCTGCCAATGCGGATACCTTTGCTTGGACTCAATGAGTACCTCGCTGATATAATAGATCGGACGTTGAACCGGATGCTCCTTACCTACCTCCTTTCGCTCCACCACAATAGCCACGCTGACCGCACGAGCATTAGCAGCAACATATAGCAGTAATGGCTCCTTGTCAATGGGAGCGGCAAGCACAGGCGGATTGGCCAATTGCCGCTTTAAGTCCTCAAATGCTTCATCAGCAGCGGAACTCCAGACGAACTGATCAGTCTTCTTCAACATCTGATACAAAGGGATTGCCTTCTCACCAAGGCGGCTGATAAACCGGCTTAACGCGGCAATCCGGCCTGCCAGGCGTTGAACATCATTGATACACTTCGGTTTAGCCAGGGAGGTGATGGCTGTGATCTTCTCTGGATTAGCCTCAATTCCCCTGTTGGACACCAGAAAACCCAATAACTTGCCCGCCGGTACACCAAAGACACACTTGTCCGGATTAAGCATCATCTTGTACGTCCTCAGGTTATCAAAGGTTTCCTTCAAATCGTCAACCAGAGTCTCCTTCTCCCTGGACTTAACCACGATATCATCCACGTAAGCATGTACATTACGGCCAATCTGCTTGTGAAGACAATTTTGTACACACCGTTGATAAGTTGCCTGGGCACTCTTGAGCCCAAAGGGCATAGACACATAGCAGAAGGCCCCAAAGGGAGTTATGAATGCCGTCTTCTCCTGGTCCTTAACTGCCATTCTGATCTGATGATAGCCAGAATATGCATCCAAAAAACTTAAACGCTCACAACCCGCCGTAGCATCAATAATTTGATCAATACGGGGGAGGGCAAAAGGATCTGCTGGACAAGCCTTATTAAGATCTGTGTAATCCACACACATGCGCCAGGTGCTGTTTTTCTTAAGGACTAGCACCGGATTGGCAAGCCACTCAGGGTGAAAAACTTCAACAATAAAACCAGCTGCTAAGAGCCTGGCTACCTCTTCTCCAATCGCCTTGCGTCTTTCTTCGTTAAACCGGCGGAGGAACTGTTTCACCGGTTTGTATTTAGGATCCACATTAAGGGTGTGCTCAGCGAGTTGCCTCGGTACACCTGGCATGTCAGAGGGCTTCCATGCAAAAATGTCCTGATTCTCACGGATGAACTCGATGAGCGCGCTTTCGTATTTCGGATCCAAGTTGGCACTGATGCTGAACTTCTTGGACGAATCGCCAGGTACGAAGTCAACAAGCTTAGTTTCTGCTGCCGATTTTAACTTCAGGGCCGGATCATGCTCCGTAGTTGGCTTCTTTAATGGAGTCATGTCCGCCGGATCAACATTGTCCTTATAATACTTCATCTCCTCGGTGGCACAAACCGACTCTGCGTAGGCCGCATCTCCTTCCTCGCACTCCAAAGCGATTTTACGGCTTCCGTGAACCGTTATTGTCCCCTTGTAACCCGACATCTTGAGCTGCAAATACACATAACAGGGCCGTGCCATAAACTTGGCGTAGGCCGGTCGCCCAAACAGGGCATGATATGGACTTTGGATTTTCACCACTTCAAACGTCAATGTTTCCGACCTGGAATCATGATCATCTCCAAAGGCCACTTCCAGAGCTATCTTACCAACAGGATATGCTGACTTGCCAGGTACCACACCGTGGAACACCGTATTAGACGGTTTGAGATTTTTATCTGTTAGTCCCATATGATGGAAGGTCTCATAGTATAAGATATTAATGCTTCTCCCTCCATCCATGAGCACTTTGGTGAACTTGTAACCTCCCACCTGAGGCGCCACCACCAGAGCCAACTGACCCGGATTATCAACCTGGGGAGGGTGATCCTCTCTGCTCCATATGATTGGCTGTTCAGACCAGCGTAGATAACGGAGCACGGCCGGTTCAACAGAGTTGACTGCCCGCCTCTGAACCTTCCGGTCTCGCTTGTCCAAGCTAGTGGTGAAGACATGGTACTGCCCACTATTCAACTGCTTTGGGTTGCTTTGGTAACCTGACTGTTGCTGCTGCTGATTATAACCACCCTGGTTGTTCTGATTATTTTGATTATTATGTACGCCCGGATTACCATTAAATCCTTAACCGGAATTTCCTCCACCGTAACCTGGCCCGGATCCTGAGCCACCGCCGGAGCCGTGATCATACCGGAAAGCATTAGAATTCTTGAACTCCTGCATAATAAAGCAATCCTTCCAAAGGTGGTTTGCTGGCACCTCCTTCGTCCCATGTCTTGGACAAGGCTGGCTTAGTAGATAATTTAGGCGGTCCGGGTTAGGGTTGGGCGCCCCACTGCGATTTGGCGGTTTCCCCTTACGTCGCTGGCCCTTGTCCCGCGCATTGGTATTAGCCACAAAGTCCAGGTTACCATCCGCTTTACGCTTGCCTCCGCCACCATTGCCTGCCAAGTGATGCTGCTGACCTTTGGAGTTGCTGTTCCTCTTTCCCTTCCCTGCCTTGTCATCATCAGATTCGGGATCCTTGGTACTATCAGAATCAACATACTTTACCAAAGCGGCCATGAGGGTCCCCATGTCAGTGCAATGGTGCTTCATCCGTCCCAACTTCAGCTTTAGGGGCCCAAACCGGCAGTTGCCTTCTAGGGTTAAGACTGCGGTGTCAGCGTTGATGCGGTCTGATGATGCAACACTTGTGAGACCCGGCGCACCCAATGAGTCGTCGATTCTCCTTCCTCCTGGACACAGGCAGCTAAGTCCACTATCGACATAGGCTGCTTACATGTATCCTTGAAATTACTGATAAACCAGGCTCGTAATTGGGCCCATGAACTGATAGAGTTGGCTGGTAAGCTTTTTAACCAAGTGCGGGCCGTTGCTTCAAGCATCATGGTGAAGTACTTTGCACATGCCGCATCATCCACATCAAGCATCTCCATGGCCATCTCATAGCTCTCCACCCATGTCTCTGGGGGTTGATCCGCCGTGTAATTTGGTACCTTGCGCGGGCCCTTGAAATCCTTGGGCAAGCGCACATTGCGTAAAGTGGGGACAAGGCAAGGCACCCCCAAAGAGCTAGAAGTAACACCGGGTTCAACTGAAATAGTTGGACGAACCGGTGTAAGCTGCCGAGCCTGATACTGTGCGGCTAGCTCGGCCTCCCTGCGCGCTCGGGCCCGATCCACCACTTCCTGAGCGTTATCAGCACCACCCGCCGGATTGTTGCCGCGGGGTGCTCCACGTCGTTCATTACTTGATACTGCTGGTTCATCCATACGCCCGCTATAGCTCTGTCTTGGACGAGGGGTCGAGTGGATTCGGTCGCGGCTGTATGAGTATGCTTCCTGTTGGTCCAAAGCTGTCCTAAGAAGCTCCTTGACCCGTCGCGTCTCTATCGCCTGCGGTGAGTCACCTTCAATTGTAATGGCCTCCAGCCGTGCAGTAGCGGCAACAAGATTGTCTATTGGGTTGGAGTAGTGACCCGGAGGTGTTGAAACAGCCTGAGGTATAACAATGTTTTGACGAGGCGGATTCATCGGACCAGGCTGAACCGGCACAACGGTTCCCGGAGCTTCCGGCCGGTTTTCCTCCAGCGGATTACTGGTTCCTACTCCTGGGGTGTTGAAAAGGTCTCTGGCCTCGAAAATCGAAGGCAAACGGGATCGGTACTTCCTCTTCATGACTTCGTGCGACGCGTTCTGGTCCAACATGAGCCTGTAGGCTTGTGCGTCTAAAGCGGCCCGCTCCGTGGTCATCCTGGCACTCTTAGCTGCCAGGTCCGCCTTGGCCTGGGTGATCTGTTCCTTCACCTTCGCAATCTCCGCGCTGTGGACTTCCTGATCCGCCGGATTAGCTTCTGCCATAAGCGCAGCCAATGCATCAAATAGATCTGATAGAACTTGAGCCAGCAGGCGTGCAGAGCTTCCTACCCCGGCAGCTGTCGCCGCTGCTGAACCGGAGGTTATGGGCGCAGCGGTCGAAGAATGAAGCGCTGCTTGTGTGCCGGCCATGAATATTCCAACTTGGTTGGGTAGATCAGAGGGGTCCAGAATACTGTCGCCATCGGAACAGCCCCCAATCCAGCCATCTTGTAGCTGATATAGAGATTCGGTTTCTCCGGTTGATGACTCATCGCCGGAATAAACGACGGTCTCGCCTCGAGATTCCGATCCATCCTCGTAACTTCCTCCATGGATGACTCCCATGAAGGCACGCTTCACGGCCGGTTTAACCCGGGCGGACTGCGCATGCTGAGCCGTTTCGACGAGGTCGGTGCAGATGTCTGGCTCAGGGCCCGGTTCACCGATCTTGCCGATGAAAACGTGTATGCCACCAAAGGGGACCCGGTACCCATACTCAACTGAGCCGGCCTCAGGGCCCTAGCCTGCATCATCGATGTAGAGCTTGCCGCGACGACTCTTAGTCATCCGGCCCACAGCGTAGCCCTCGAGTCCTTCAAAGCGGCCCTCCAAGAACTTGAAACCATCGTGTGATAGCCCCACGGTGGGCGCCAACTGTCGTGGTTTTGTCACGGCAGATGTCCTAGAGAAAGGACTTAGTCGTGGAGCCATCGCGACGGGTTAGCTTGAAGGGGTTAAAGCGGACACAGGGACGCAAGAGAGTTTATACTAGTTCGGCCCCTTTGATGAAGTTAAAAGCCTACGTCTAGTTGTGATGGGATTGATGGGGGTTTCGATGACTAGGGAGCAAACAAGCTTCGCCTATGTCTCGAGTTGTTGTCTGTTGTCCTTGAACCGCCACCGGGTCGTCCCCTTATATACACGGGTGACGCCCGTCGGTTCACAGAGTCCCAATACCGGCTCATAGATGTGTCCGGTTTGGTCTCTATTTATTCGTAACTTATAATACAAGTTAAATACTAACGCTGGTTTACGGCTATAGGCCTTGAACCGACTATGGGCCTTGAGCTCTCATCTGCCTTCTTGGGCTTTAACGTAATTAACTACTGATGAAGTTAACCCGGCCCAGATAGGCCGGTTTACGCCTAGTAGTGATATCCTCAACAGTCACTCTAGCAACCCATCACCTACTTATTACTTCCCAATGCCTTCCCCTAGGCCCAAATAATGGTGAACTGTCATGTAGTCGACGTTCACATAACACCACTAGAGGAGAGACAACATACATCTCATCGAAATATCGAACGAATACCAAATTCACATGATTACTTATAACAAGACTTCTCCCATGTCCCCAGGAACAAACGTAACTACTCACAAAGCATATTCATAATCATTATCAGAGGAGTAATAATTATCATTAAGGTTCTGAAAATATAATCTTCCACCGGATAAACCAACTAGCATCAACTACAAAGAGTAATCAACACTACTAGCAACCCACAAGTACCAATCTGAGGTTTTTGGACCAAGATCGAATACAAGAGATGAACTAGGGTTTGAGAGGAGATGGTGCTGGTGAAGATGTTGATGGAGGTTGACCCCCTCTCGATGAGAGGATCGATGGTGATGACAATTGTGATGATTTCCCCCTCCCGTAGGGATGTTTCCCCGGTAGAACAACTCCGCCGGAGCCCTAGATTGGTTCTGCCCAGGTTCCGCCTCGAGACGACGACACTTCATCCCGAAAACTTCTCTCTGATTTGTTCCAGGTCAAAACACACCATATAGCCAAAGATGGGCACCAGAGGCCTGCCAGGGGGCCCACAAGGTCGGGGGGCGCGCCCTCCACCCTTGTGGCTGGCTGGTGGCCCCCTCTATTATTTTCTTCGCCCAATATTTTTTTATATATTCGAAAAACATGCTCCGTGAAGTTTTAGGACTTTTGGAGTTGTGCAGAATAGGTCTCTAATATTTCCTCCTTTTCCAGTCCAGAATTCCAGCTACTGGCATTCTCCCTCTTCGTGTAAACCTTACAAAATAAGAAAGAATAGGCATAAGTATTGTGATATAATGTGTGATACAGCCCATAATGCAATAAATATCAATATAAAGGCATGATGCAAAATGGACGTATCAACTCCCCCAAGCTTAGACCTCGCTTGTCCTCAAGCGAAAGCCGATATCGATAAATATGTCCACAACAACATATAATGCCATATACGGACATGAGGGCATCATGATCATCTTTAGAACAACAACATATAATGCCATATAATTTCTTATGTTGAAGTAACAATTCATTCACAAGGTAAAATATGAATCAGAAACTTTATTGAAAACTAACAAACTATGATCTCAGTCATTGAAGCAATTGCAATTTATCATAACATCGAAAAGAGTCAATTAAAGAGCTTTTCAGCAAGTCCACATACTCAACTATCATTTAGTCTTTCACAATTGCTAACAATCACGCGATACTTATGGTTTCAAAGTTTTAATCGGAAAACCCTAAACCCCAGAGAAAGATAGGGGCTTATAGTTTCGCCTCCTAGCATTTTACCTCAAGGGTAATGTCAAAAATAATACTTTACGAAAATCTACATCCGAGGGGATATATATATCCGGATCTCTCCAACACACAGTGCTTGCCGAAGGAAAAAGTATAAAAAAGGAAAGGTGATGATCACCATGACTCTTGTATAGAGGTAGAAAATAAAAGTAAAAGGTAGGCCCTTCGTAGAGGGAAGCATAGGTTATCATGCGCTTTTATGGTTGGACGCACAAAATCTTAATGCAAAAGAACATCACTTTCTATTGCCGCTTGTGATAAGGACCTTTATTATACAGCCCGCCGCTTTTATTTCTTTCATATCACAAGTTCGTATAAAGCTTATTTTCTTCACACTAATAGATCATACATATTTAGAGAGAGAAATTTTTATTGCTTGCACCAGTGCCAACTTACTTGAAGGATCTTACTCAATCCATATGTAGGTATGGTGGACTCTCATGGCAAAACTGGGTTTAGGGATGTTTGGAAGCACAAGTAGTATCTCTACTTGGTGCAAAGAATTTGGCTAGCATGAGAGGGAAAGGCAAGCTCAACATGTTGGATAATCCATGACACTATTCAGATATAAGAAAACATAACCTATTATGTTGTCTTCCTTGTCCAACATCAACTTTTTAGCATGTCATATTTTAACGAGGGCTCACAATTACAAAATATGTCCAAGATAGTATATTTATATGTGAGGCATATCTTTCTTTATTACTTCCTATTAATTGCAACAATGACCAAAACTATGTTTGTCAACTCTCAATAACTTTTATTCATCGTATTCTTTATATGTGAAGTCATTACTCTCCATAAGATCAATATATGATCTTTTTATTTCTTTTTATTCTTTCTTTTATTTAATTCTCTCAAGATCATAGCAAGAAAGCAAAGCCCTCAACTCAAAACTACTCTTTATTATACAACTCACGGACTCGATTACATAGAGGGATCATAAAGCAAAACTCAAAGCTAGATCATACCAAAACTTTATTCTACTAGATCAAGATATAACCAAAAGGATCAAACTAAGAAAAATGATAAAGATAAAGATGTGATGGTGATACGATACCGGGGCACCTCCCCCAAGCTTGACAGTTGCCAAGGGGAGTGCCCATACCCATGTATTATGTCTCTTTCTTCGGAGGTGGTGATGATGGGGTTGTTGATGAAGCGGGTTTGTCGTCCATCTTCCAAGGCACAAGCTCACCATGATAGAAAGATGAGTGGGTCTCCGGGATCCTTGAATCTGCAGCCAAACTCATCCCCTTGAATCTATATTCATACTCACAGTTTTGGTTTTGCAGGTCATAGATCTGGGCTTGGAGATGCTCGATTTTCTCATGAAGCCTGATGATGGCCTCCTCAATGCTCTTGGGATCCAACTTGTGCTTGTTGGTGAACTCCGCGATCATCATGTGATTTGCATTGATTCCACATTCCACCATCCCTTAGCACTTGAAAACTTGTTGCTCCATTGCTTCGAGCCTCGTCTCCATGCTTCCGGTCTTTTTCGGCCTCTCAACATCGCGGATGTGCAACACCCCCTCACGCAACTCAATGGCTTGAGGGTGTCGCAACACCTTCGCAAGGTAGGGGTTGATGACCTTATCAAAAAACTTATCCTTAGGGGCGCTTGGAGACGTCATGGTGATCTAGATCTGTCAGAAAAACAACTCGAAACAAAAACATGAGATATTGTCGTGGTACGGTGGTCTAAACCTTCGGGAGATTATATAATGAATTTTTACCTACCAAAAGAAGTAATGTGCAAGAAAACGGAGTCCGGAAGGCACACAAGGTGGCCACAAGGACGGGGGGCGCGCCCTCCACCCTTGTGGACCCCTCGTGTCTCTTTCGGACTACTTTTAATTTTACTAATTTTTTAACTATTCCAAAACGGAGAAAATTTATCATTGGAAACGTTTTGGAGTCGGTTTACTTACCGTACCACATACCTATTCCTTTTCAGAGTCTGGAATGTTCTATAAAGTGTCCCTTATGTATTCCTCTGGTGTTACGGTATTAATTATATTGGTATCAACATTTATGGGAGTACCTGAAATATAATGTTTGATTCTTTGACCGTTTACCACCTTTGGATTTGTGCCTTCGGCGTTATTGATTTTTATGGCACCGGAATGATAGACTTCCTCGATGATGTAAGGGCCTTCCCATTTAGAGAGAAGCTTTCCTGCAAAAAATCTTAAACGAGAGTTGTATAGCAAAACATGATCACCTACATTAAACTCACACTTTTGTATCCTTTTATCATGCCATCTTTTAACTTTCTCTTTAAACAACTTGGCATTCTCATAGGCTTGGATTCTCCATTCACCAAGTGAACTAATGTCAAATAACCTCTTCTCACCCGCAAGTTTGAAATCATAGTTGAGCTCTTTAATAGTCCAATATGCCTTATGTTCTAGTTCAAGAGGTAAATGGCATGCTTTTCCATATACCATTTTATACAGAGACATACCCATAGGATTCTTATAAGCAATTCTATAATCCCACAATGCATCATCAAGTTTCTTAGACCAATTCTTTCTAGATCTATTAACAGTCTTTTGCAAAATTAGTTTGATCTCTCTATTGCTCAATTCTACTTGACCACTAGACTGAGGATGATATGGAGATGCAATTCTGTGGTTAACATCGTATTTAGCAAGCATTTTCCAGAAAGCACCATGAATAAAATGTGAACCACCATCAATCCTTAAATATCTAGGGACTCCAAACCTCGGGAAAATAACTTCTTTAAGCATCTTAATAGAAGTGTTATGATCAGCACTACTATTTAGAATAGCTTCTACCCACTTAGTAATGTAATCAACAGTAACTAAAATATGTGTATACCCATTAGAGGAAGGAAAAGGTCCCATATAATCAAAGTCCCAAACATCAAATGGTTCAATAACAAGTGAATAATTCATAGGCATTTCCTGACATCTACGAATGTTACCAATTCTTTGTCATTGATCACAAGACAAGACAAACTTACGGGCATCCTTAAAGATAGTGGGCCAATAGAAACCGGATTGCAATACCTTGTGTGTAGTTCTATCTCCAGCGTGGTGTCCTCCATAAGACTTAGAGTGGCACTTGCATAGGATCTATTCCCATTCATGCTCAGGTACACAATGTCTAATAAAACCATCTACTCCTTCTTTATAAAGGTGTGGGTCATCCCAAAAGTAATGTCTCAAATCATAGCAAAACTTTTTCTTTTGCTGGTATGTGAAACTAGGTGGTATAAATTTAGCAACAATATAATTCGCATAATCAGCATACCTTGGAGTATTATGAGAAGCATTTATGACATTTAATTGCTCATCAGGAAAGCTATCATCAATAGGTAGTGGGTCATCAACAACATTTTCTAACCTAGACAAGTTGTCTGCAATGGGGTTCTCAGCTCCGTTTCTATCAATAATGTGCAAGTCAAATTCTTGTAGCAAGAGAACCCATCTAATAAGTCTAGGTTTGGCATCTTTCTTCTCCATAAGATATTTAATAGCAACATGATTAGTGTGAACAGTTACTTTGGAATCAACAATATAAGGTCTAATCTTATCACATGCAAATACAACTGCTAAAAATTCTTTTTCAGTGGTAGCATAATTTCTCTGGGCACTGTCTAGAGTTTTACTAGAATACTGAATAACGTTTAATTTATTATCAACTCTTTGTCCTAGAACAACACAAACATCATAATCACTAGAATCACACATTATTTCAAAGGGTAAATTCCAATCAGGTGGCTGAACAATAGGTGCAAAAATCAAGGATTTCTTAAGTATTTCTAATGCTTCTACACAATCATCATAAAAAACAAAAGGAACATATTTTTGCAAGAGATCAGTGAGAGGCCTAGAAATTTTAGAGAAGTCTTTAATAAACCTCCTATAGAAACCAACATGACCAATGAAACTTCTTATACCTTTGATATCTTTGGGACACAACATCTTTTCAATAGCATCTATGAAAGAACAAGCAGTGCCCCCATGTTTGGTTTTGGTAATTGATGACAATCTCTATGGACTAATGGTTGCTTTGAGTTATATTTGAAGGATTTTTCCATAGGCATTTCTTGAAGTCCATGTGTTGGTTTCAAGGAGTTTATGAATTAACCAAGGTGATACTAAGGAATTATCCAAAGTTTGGTCATGTGAGTGTTGGGCTTATTGCAAGTATGTCTTGAAGAAGAAGATTGTGTGATCATTCATGCTTACCTTCAAGGCATCATCCAAATGAAGAGAGTTGGAAAGGTTCAAGGTTGATCAAGACTAAGTTAAGAGTGAATCAAGTTGATCAACTCACAAAGCATAGAAGATGTACTGAGAGGGATCAAGTGATCCCATGGTATGGTAAGCATTGTCAATTACGCTTTGTGTACTAACCCATGGTTTTCGTGAGAGTTCTTTATGGGGTTAGGTTGCCATGTGCAAGTTCAAGTGATGCATCATGAAGAGATCAAGTGCTTGAAGCTTTCCGTCCATTGTGGTGACAATGGACTTTGAAGATGTGCGGAAGAGTGGCTCACCCATAGTGGAGTATGGGGGAGCAACCTACTAGTCTTCACCAAGCCAACGCAATCAAGAAAGGTGGTCCAACTTGAGGAAGTCAAGATCGTCTACATCTAGCTCAAGTGGACTTTGTGCAAGGCAAAGGTTTGCCCTTGATAGGTTTTCTATTTTACTGGTCTCATGGTGGTAGTTGGGAGACCGGGTTATAGGATCGATCGCCGTACTATCAAGGGGGGCTCTTGATGAGTAGCTTGATCGTATCGTCTGCAGAGAGCTCAAACCATTACATCCTTGCATCATCTTTCTTGGTTCTTGTTTGGTTCTCTTTGTGACTCTTAGAGCTTATGGTCATCTTGATGACAAGCTCGAGTTCATCGAAAACGGAGTTCTCATGCTTCTTCTATTATGTTTTTGGTGTTGGAGGTTTTACCGATCATTTTTCGAGGAAGGGTTCTCACCATTTTATTATGGGCCTTTTCTAATTTGCTTTTTATTGTTATTTCTATCAATATTGTGTTAGCCCTTATCTCTAGCTTTCCAACAAACTTGCTTTCATTGAACTCAGAGTCCGTTTGCAGAAGTTGTGTCAGTTTTGGTGTCCTTAAAAAGGCTGCAACGGTACTACTGCCCATGGGAGCGGTACTACCGCTTGGAGCGGTACTACTGCGGCTACTTCCGTGGCTACTTCCGCTCCGGACCAAAAACTCGTCATAAGTCCAGCGGTGGTAGGCACGGATGTAATTTTTTAGTACCGCTCGCAAGCAGTAGTACCGCTACCCTTAGCAGTAGTACCGCTACCCCTAGAGGTCGTACCGTGAGGACGAGCGGTAGTACCACTCTGTGCGGGCTGTGAGCATAACGGTTGGATTTTCCCCCTCCTATAAAAGGGGGTCTCCTTCCCCAATGAACCTAATCCTTTAAGCTCGTGTTCTTCCCCCATTGTTGACCTTCTTCGAGCTTGCTAACTCTCAATCCCTCCATGGATTCGTGCTAGTTTTTGAGGGAAAAGAGAGAGGAGATCTAGATCCACACTTCCACCAATCACTTTCTCCTCTATGTGAGGGGAACCCCTTGGATCTAGATCTTGGAGTTCTTGGTGTTATCCTTCTTGTTCTTCCTCTCACTTTCCTCCCTAGCATTAGTTGCTTTGGTGGGATTTGAGAGAGAAGGACTTGGGCACTCGGTGTGCCCTTGCCATTGCATTTGTGCATTGGTTTGAGTTCTCCATGGTGATACGTGGAAGTTACAAGTTAAGAAGCTTATTACTCTTGGGTGCTTGGTACCCTTGAGCTTGTTCCTCTTGGGTGCTTGGGCGCTCTAGACGGTTGGTGGTGTTCGGAGCTCAATCATTGTGGTGTAAAGCCCCGGGCAAGCGTCGGGGTCTCCAATTAGGTTGTGGAGATCGCCTCGAGCAATTTGACGGGTTCCGGTGACCTCCCCAAGGGTTGCCAAAGTGTACGGGTTCGGTGACCGCCCCCAAGGGTCGCCATTTGTATGGGTTCGGTGACCGCCCTCAAGGGTCCCTTAGTGGAATCACGACATCTTGCATTGTGCGAGGGCATGCGGAGATTACGGTGGGGAGCATTGTGCCTCCACACCGCTCCAAATGGTGATTAGCATCCGCAAGGGTGTGAACTTTGGGATACATCATCGTCTCCGCGTGCCTCGGTTATCCCTTACCCGGGCCCTTTAATTATGCACTTTACTTTGTGATAGCCATATTGTTCTTGGTCATATATCTTGCTATCACATAGTTGCTTATCTTGCTTAGCAGAAGTTGTTGGTGCACATAGGTTAGCCTAGTTTTTTTAGGTTTTGTGCTTGACAAATTAACCGCTAGGTTTATTCCGCATTCGTTCAAGCCTAAACCATAATTATTTTAAAATGCCTATTCACTCCCCCTCTAGGCGACATCCACAATCTTTCAATCTACTTTAGCTTTATCAACTTCAATAACTCTTTCAGAAATTTTATGCCCCAAGACAATACCTTCGTTAACCATAATGTGGCACTTCTCCCAATTTAATACAATATTAGTTTCTTCACATATCTGCAAAACTCGGTCAAGGTTGCTCAAGGAATCATCAAAAGAAGTTCTGTAAACAGAGAAATCATCCATGAAAACCTCAACAATCTTTTCACAGAAATCAGAGAATATAGCAGTCATACATCTTTGAAAGGTAGCAGGTGCATTACATAAACCAAAAGGTATACGTCTATAAGCAAAGGTACCGAAAGGGCAAGTAAAAGTGGTTTTCTCTTGATCCTCTTTTGACATAGGTATTTAAGAGAAACCAGAATAACCATCTAGAAAGTAAAAATGTGTATGTTTGGATAATCTTTCTAGCATTTGATCAATAAAAGGCAAATGGTAATGATCTTTTCTAGTAGCTTTATTTAATTTACGGAAATCAATTACCATTCTATAACCTGTAACAATTCTTTGAGGAATCAATTCATTCTTATCATTAGGAACAACAGTAATACCTCCCTTCTTAGGGACACAATGAACAGGGCTTACCCATTGACTATCGGTAATAGGATAAATTATACCTACCTCCAGAAGCTTTAGTTTTCATTTCTTACCACTTATTTCATCTTAGGATTTAACCATCGTTGATGATCAACAACTGGTTTGGCATCTTTCTCCAATTTAATTTTGTGCTGACATAGAGTGGGAGTAATGCCCTTGAGATCATCGAGAGTATATCCAATAGCAGCACGGTGCTTCTTTAGAGTTTTCAATAATTTCTTTTCTTCATGCTCTGAAAGGTTAGCACTAATAATAACAGGATATAACTTATTTTCATCAAGATAAGCATATTTCAGAGTATCAGGTAATTGTTTAAGCTCAAACACGGGTTCACCCTTGGGTGGAGAAGGATCCCCAAGGATTTCAACAGGCAAATTGTGTTTCAGAAAAGGTCCCTGATTAAAGAATACTTCATCTATTTCCCTTCTTTTGTTCAAACACATATCATTTTCATGGTCTAGCAAATATTGTTCTAAAGGATCATTAGGAGGCACGACAATAGAAGCAAGACCAATGATTTCATCCTTATTGGGCAATTCCTTATCATGGGGTTGTCTATAAAATTTAGAGAAATTAAAATCAGGAGACATATCCCCTAAACCAACAGTAACAATATCTTTCTCGCAGTCTATCTTAGCATTAACATTATTCAAGAAGGGTCTACCAAATATAATGGGGCAAAAATTATCTTGTGGGGAAGCAAGAACAAGAAAATCAGTAGGATATTTAATTTTCCCACACAAGACTTCAACATCTCTAACAATCCCAATTGGTGATATAGTATCTCTATTAGCAAGCTTAATAGTAACATCAATATCTTCTATCTCAGCAGGTGCAATATCATTCATAATTTCTTTATATAAGGTATAAGGAATTGCACTCACACTAGCACCCACATCACATAAGCCATGATAACAATGATCTCCTATTTTAATAGAAACAACATGCATGCCAACAACAGGTCTATGTTTATCTTTAGTATTAGGTTTAGCGATCCTAGCAGCTTTATCACAAAAATAAATAACATGCCCATCAATATTATCAACCAAGAGATATTTAACCATAGAAATACTAGGTTCAACTTTAATTTGCTCAGAGGTTTTAGGTGTTGTAGTATAACTCTTACGAACCACAGTTGAAGCTTTAGCATGATCCTATATTCTAACAGGGAATGGTGGTTTCTCAATATAAGCAGTAGGAACAATAGGATCAACATTATAAGTAATAGTTTCTTCTTCAATTTTAATAGGTTATACTACTTTAACTTCAATGGGAGGATGATATTTAAACCACTTCTCCTTGGGAGATCAACATGAGTAGCAAACACTAGTATGCGTCAATGCTATACAAACGGTTTTTAACCCCTTTCCGTGACGGCATTTGGAACCGTCGCCAAGTGAGTGTGGGCGATAGGGGGGGGGTCCTTCCCACATGACCCAGAAATCGTCAGGGATAGGCCCTCCTGGGACACAGGCTGGGGCCATGTGTGATCGGGCAAGGCATCGAAACCCAATCATTTCCGTAGGTATGTACATCCCACACGGTGAATCCCAGAAAAACATTTCCGTAGGTATGTACATCCCACACGGTGAATCCCAGAAAAACATTTCCGTAGGTATGTACATCCCACACGGTGAATCCCAGAAAAACATTTCCGTAGGTATGTACATCCCACATGGTGAATCCCAGAAAAACATTTCCGTAGGTATGTATATCACACATAGTCAATCCAAGGAATACGTTTCCATTCTTATGTACATCCCACATAGTCAATCCAGGGAAAACGTTTCCGTTCGTATGTACATCCCACACAGTTTTATGTGTAGGCTCGTGTGTGAAAGGAGTAACTATCACACACGCTCTATCTTGGTCAACTGTTTGCTTTTATTAACTACATCACACACGATTTGTTGAAGAAAACTGTGTGGCATTGGACTATCCATCACAAGCGCTTTTACTGCTAGAACCATTTGCAAAGTTCCATGACACATTTAGCAGGATTATTAGTTTACAATTAATAATTCCAGTATTATGCAAATTCACATTTCATATCAAATAGCTGTTTGCCAATTTCATATCAGGCACATAAATATATTATAACATCACAGTACGATAGCTACATGAAAACAACACAGTACAACATATAGCTAGTTCAACTTCATAAGAACAATATTAGAACAACGTATTCATTTCCCTAATCGAGATTATCCAGGCTCGTCTTATCCACCTCTGCTTTCATTTCAGTAAGAACCTGTTTTGCACAGGCCAACTAGGAAAGTGCCTCCTTCTTCGCCAACACCATCTTAGCAAAGTCTAATTTAAAAAATCTGAGCTCATTCTCCACCTTCAAGTTTTTATCCCGCATCTTCAAATATTCTTCAGTGTTGACAACAATTTCTCTAAGCCTACGTCTGTTCTCTTCCTCATACATGCTCGAAAGCGTCGCTAGGCACATCTTCAAAGTCTGTGGCCACTCTTGATCAACCCACTCCAAGTAAGAACACTTCCGTTCATCCTATAATATTTAAAACTAGATCAGTAACAATTGTAGGGGAAATGGGTTTATAGCAACATAGAAAATCACCAATGCTTATTTTGAAAAACTGAAGAAACATGTTAATTATGACATATCTTCTCAAAAAGATCAATGTGCAAATGAATTAATTGCTAATGAGACAACAACCAAGTTCTTACTCATGTACAATAAATAACAAATTGGACATTTTATGAGGAAGGTAAATTTAAGGGATTTTTATTTCTATGCCCCTGGTTCCTTAGCTCTACCCATTCATCCCCACTCTGTTAACTTTTGCTCAGTTTTTCCCACTCCCTTGCCCGAAACCCTCAGAACAGGTTATAACGGACGTTGCCGTCGGGTCAATGCCTTTGACTGTTAACTCTGACGAGTGGGGCCGCGTATACGTGGGCGCATGCAAGACCGTGGTCATGGGGTAGAACGTGTCCATGGACATGCCCGAAACATCCCATCATATAAAGAGGGGCAACCACCTCCATCGCCCCTACCATTTCCCCCCAAATCCCCTCCCTGCCGCATCGTCTTCCTCCCCCCACCGACGTCGTCTTGCTCTCCTCCACTGCCTCCACCGCACCGTCTCGCTCTCCCCCACCGCATCCTCTTCCTTACCTTCATCACTTCCATCTGTCAGATGGCCGACGCTCGTGGCGACACTGGCGCACCGGCTGGAGATGTGGTGGAGCTGCAGGGTCACGACATGGTGACCGCGGATGTTGGCGGCGTCCACGACGGTGCGAGGAAACTCGCAACCGCTGCGGATGTGGCGAGCTCCGCCTCATCACTTCAGAAGGTGACAACGTCGAGCGGCGTAGTCCATCCTGATGCCCCCGATGCGCCGCCTGCCGTGGAGTAGCATGTATTTACACTTGCTTAGCTTGTAGAGTTAGTTGCTCCCTAATTGCATTGGCTAGATTGTGATTCATACGGTAGTTCAGATGGTTAGAGTAGTTGGTTTGACGGACGGGCCGGGGTTTTTTGTATGGGTTGGGGGGATGGGGGTTTTTGGACTAGAGTTTGTTGGATAAATTCGTTGCAAAAATGCTAGATGTTGTGAACTATGATTTTAGGTGCTGCAATGATTGGGGTTTTTAGATTTGGATAAATTCGTCGCAAAAATGCTAGATGTTGTGAACAGATGCATGCTTATTAGATTTGTTTTTAGTGCTCACAGATTGGGTTTTTTAATGCTACTCAGATTCGTTGCCTTAGATTGGGTCCCTATTAGATTTGTTTTTGAATGCTACTCAGATTGGGGTTTTGAATGTCATATGCCCAAATGGAATGAATTGATTAATAAGTTAGTTATGTTTAGAATCAGAATCCTACCGTATGAATCACAATATAAATTTGAATGTCATAACCACAAGTAACCCTTGATTCATTAGTATATAAATTTGTCCACAATATGTAGTTATATTAGCTCTGTTGTTCAATTTGTGTGCATGACAATGGAAAATGCAAAACAATGATCATAGTATATTGGGAGTATATTAGCCCTATGATCAATGTGTCATGTGTGCATATCTAAATTTTCAATTGGCTTCCATATTTACTAGTGATGGATGTAATTGTATGTTCAGGAGGATGATGGTTGGGGGGGGGGGGGGGTAGAAAGAGGAAGCTGGCCCAGTACGACCGGTATGATCCAGAGGAAAGTGATGATGAAGAATATGAGGTAAGCCTACTTGAAATTTAGATTGTTCATTTAGTTCCTTTGACGTAGTGTATCCATGAATCTATAATGTATTAATGTAACTCATTCATGTGTGTAGTATGATTCTGGAGATGAAGTGTACAAGGGCAACGTTGCATCCTTCACAGCCAAGGAGGTGGTGAAGATCAAGGCCAAGGGATTTGCTTCCTTCTACAACTGCAAGACCAATAAGTGGCACTGCCCCTACTGCACCACCAAGCCAAAGCCAAGGGATGGCCGCTTCGATCACCTTCTATCTCATGCGGAGGATGTAGCGATTCACGGGGATGACTACATGATCAGGGGGCAGCATGCTACTCTCGCGTAGGCCCTGACTCCGGCGTGATGTGATCAATGATGTGATGATATGAACTGAATCTTCAAGTTTATCTGTTGGGTTACTTTTGGTTTGTTGAACTGGATCTCATTGGTTATTGTTTGTTGAACTGAATTTAGTTTTCATGAATTTGGTTATGGTTGGCTATCACTACTGCAGGATGCTGCTAACACGACACTACGATCAAAGACCCTTCGAGAAACTGTGTGCAATGCCATGATCGCAAACGGTGCTGTATGGAAACTGTCAGAAATGTGTAAAACATTGTGATGACGGATGCATCAAACATGATTCAGGTTTTAGTTGCGTGTGCGATGAAGGGCATACGGTTCAGTTCAATGAACTGTTTGTGATGAGGAGGAACAAAAGAAACGGGCAGCCAGATGGAGGCGTGTGCGATACACAGCATACGGTTCACTCGGATGAACTGTTTGTGATTAGGCAACACAAAATAAACGGTCAGCCAGATCAAAGGTGTGTGTGCGATATACGACATGTGGTTCACTTGGATGAACTGTTTGCGTTGAGACATGAGAACAGAAACGGTTCAACTTAACAAGATGTGTGTGATACGCGGCAAACAGGTCTGTAATCAGAAATGTGTCTGAAGACCGATAAGAACACAGACGATTGCTGCTAATAAGACGTGTGTGTTGTGCAATGGGATTGCATACAGAACAACAACATACACACACACACTTATAAGGACATGCTTGCATAACCAAATTAAACATCCACTTACATAGGTGGCTACTACAACCATGGCATTTGCACACACCAAAGTAAACTATTACATGCATAATTACGTAGGTGGCTACTACACACATGACATTTCCACACACACCAATAAAGTAAACTATATATTACATGCATGATTAACTAGCATATACGATCATCTGATCATCATCTACTTCTTTTGACGCTTGCTCTTCTTATGGCTCGATCCGGGCTCGTCGATTTGGGTAACTAGGCACTTCTTCATGTCAATGATCCGTCTGTGCATCTCGTAGCATGTGTACATGCTCTTGGCCGCGAACCTGAGGTGAGGTTCATCTAGTTGCCGCATCCAGGCCTTGTGCCAGGATACGGGACTTGTTCTCTGGGCATCCTGCTTCATCTTTTCGTAGTAGGGGTCAATGATGGCTGAGGTGAGTTCGACCAGGGAGTCCTGCTTCGTGCTGCCCCAGACCCTGTAGTGGTCACGGATTTCGACAAGGTTCTTGCAGGCCAAGCCCGTAACACTGAGCGCTTTTACATCATCTTTGGTATCCACTATGGCGAACTTGTAGTCAGTGCCATTGACAAACCTGTTGAAACGGTCGCAAGGCCCTGTGGCCATGCAGTAGTGGTAGATGAGGACATGATGGCGCACGCACAACTGGGCGATGTCAACCTTCTGATCTATGCCGGGACGACCAGCGGTGTACTGGAGGTCGATGCCGACCATCTTGTACTTGTCTCCAGCAAGCAAATGCTCAACACTGTTGATGTAGTCATCCACCACGGCCGGGTCGATGGTGTGCACCACCGAGAGATCCGTCTCCCTCGCGTGGGTCTCCACTCTATGCTCGCCGAACTCCATTGGAGTGCCGCCAGACATCCCCTCTCTATGTATCGTCGTGGGTGTGCTTGTTGTGTTGTGGGGCGCGATCGAAAGGTTGAAGAGACTAAGGTTATAATGGCCGCGTGAATTAAAGGGGAAGCCGGACGGCCAGGAATATTGGCAGGCCCTGATGGCAGTTCTAATTTGCAGTGCGTAACTCCGTCGTGCTGCACGTAACTGCATCGCGTGGCAACGCGCGCGACGCAGCCGCATGCATATGGGCCCCCCGACGTGATCGTGTGCACGCCCAACCGCTGGCAGAGCGCGCGCGGAGGGACCCGAGCAGAGTGCTCTGCGGTCGCCTCCAGGAAAAGCTTTTCACAAGCCGAGCGCGCCGACGGATGCGAGGAAAGCGTGCCAACGGACGCGACCGAGCGCACCGCGGTGCCTAACGATGAGCACAGCGCGTTGTGGCGCCTAATGGCGAGCAGAGCTTGCTGAGGGAGGCGAGCAGAGGACGGCACAGTGATATGTGGCAAACATGACGAACTGTGCAAGCGATGTCGGAGACATCAAGCATGAATCAGATTAGAGTTGCATGTGCGATACCTGGCAGACAGTTGATCCATCAGAGCTGTTTGTGATGGAATAAGCCGTGTGTGTTGCGGGCAAACGCTTGATGGTGTATAACCTTAAATTTAACCAAAAAAGTGTTAATGCATGTTACAAAAATTGTATAGATGGAAACTATGTTCAAATACGACTCCAATGATATAATCTATGGCGACATGCATTCATATTTTGTTAGTTAATAAATCCTACTTATAAACCAGGATGGGGGTATAGTAGGTAATTAAATCATAAACGATTTTTATTAACCGTATGTGTATGTGTCCTCTCATCCTCCTCACGCACGTCTTGTCACCCCGCTGTCGCAGATGGCTTACAGCGCAAGCTTGCGCAGCGCGCGGGGGCATTCTTTTGGCCAAACGGTGGCGCCAATGAATCGTCGTTGAGCCCGTTCCCACGCAACCTCGCAGGTTCCCGCGCAAGCTTCCCGCCCGACTCGGTGAAATCCCCCAAAATCCCAATGCTTACCGGCCTGCTATAAAAACCCTCACGACCGGCGAGTCCTGCGTCGCATTTCCCCCCCTCTCCCTATAGCTTATCTCGCCTACTTCTTCCACAATCGCCAATGGCACCGGTCCGTCGTCGTTGCTTAGCCACTCTGCCTTCATCAGAGGACAGCTCCACCTGGGAGGCTACACCGCGGCGGCGGCGCAGTCCCCGATGTAGTGTAGTGCGCGTGGCATCCCTGTTGGGTGTGCGCGGAACACCCACCACACGCTGCGTTGCCGCTGCCCATCGGCAGCTGTTGCCGGCCGTCGTTGCCGCCACACCACCGTCGAAAGCCAGGGTCATCTCCCGCTCCGCCGCTGTGGCCCGAAGGCGGCAGGTGGCCGTCGTGGCCGCCACCCCACTGTCGGCCACTGTGGCCATCACCCGCTCCGCCACTGCGGCCCGAAGGTGGGAGGTGGTGGTCGTGGACGCCACCCCATCATCGACCGATGTGGCCGCCAGCCCACCATCGACCGCCGGGATCATCACCCGCTCCAGCACTGCCGCCCGAAGGAGGGGGGCGGAGGTGGAGGCCCGCACGTGCGTCATCGACCTTGCGTGCTACATCAAGTTCTTGCGGGAAGAGGAGGAGTGCCTCGTCGAGCACGCAAAGAGCCTTACCGCAGCCGTGGCCGCATCACATGCCGATGCAGAGGTGAGGAATCAGGAGATCTACGAGTAGTCCGGCCGCTTCGAGAGGGATCGTTTGGAGCGGCAGTGGGCGTTCGAGCTGGCGAGCGTCGCTGAACATGCAGCAGTGGCAGGCACCGTATTGCATTTGTCCAGCTCGTCGGTAGGCTCCTCCTCCTCATCTGCCTCTTACTGAGCGTGCTCGGGAGAGGAGAGGCTGCCAGAAGTAGCACAAAGCCCCTCCGTGGTAGTATTAGTATTTAGGGGCTATTTTGTTCAGTTCATCTGACTATAGATGTGTGGTCGAACTGTACAACGTACTTAAAATTAGCTAGTATATATAGTTGAACTAGCTATTTCAGTACGTGGTTGGCAACAATTGGGAAGAAGTTTGGTCGGTTCAACTGTCGAGTTGAACTGTTTGTATAAATTAAGAACGACTGCTTAATGTATGAATGAAATCTATGCTTAATTACTGAATTTTAGCTGCAAAAATAACATAGTGCTAATGATTTCTAGCTGCATATTTTGACAAATCGCAGTGTTACAAGGATTGACAAATGGCAACGTTACTAGATCAACAAATGTAAATCTTTCCAGTTTGACAAATGGCAACATACCCAATATGACAGATGCAAATCTTACCAAATTGTTTGTACTGGTTGCACACGCGTCATCCAGAACAACCGTTTGCGTTGAAGGGATGCACAAATCCTATGCTGCTCTCACTTTGCATACGAGTGTTTTATATAAATCATTTGCGATCAAGAGCTGCAGAAATCCTGCTCGGTACATTTTCTCTTGGCTTTCTGGGGAAGCTATTGGTTTGCATACGGGTGTTCTAACTAAAACGTTTGCGATGAGTGTTTTATATTTTAAAAGAGAATTAAACTGCGGCTTGGGCGCCATTATTGGAGAGGATGCGAGCAAGGCGGGCGGCCGTGGAGATCAAATAGCTCGCTTCCCAGTGAGCCTGCGCAGTGTACAGCTCGCACGCTTCCCGGTGAGCCTACGCACTCGAGGACAGCTTGCGTGCCTCTCGGTCAGCCTGCGCACTGGACGACGTTCGCACGCCTCCTGTTCAGTCAAGGTCAAGCAGCTGTCCGCACGACACCTCCTACAGCCATTAAAATCAAGACACATGGCGTCACATGAATGGTTAACATAATTTTGAATTTACTAGAATTTTAAAACCAGGCATCTCAATGTTTTGCCGGCAATCAACGGTGCCCCAGTGTTTGAAATTCATGCCCATTTCTTGCATGGGACGTAAGCATGCACCCAAGGACACATATTTGATTTTTCAACCAATTTATATGCACTCGAGCATGTGCATGTAGTTCAAATTTGAATTATGCACATAAAATGATTTGAAAACTCAGTTAATGCATAAAAATGTCCAAACGAACCCCAAAAAGATCACAAAAATTTACACAACACTCATGTTGTTCTATGTTGACACGAGAAAAAAATTTGAAATCAATAAGAGGCAATGGATATCGTTTCGTCCCCAAAGGTGGGATGTTCCCTACCAAAAACCATCATGCTTGTTGTGAGAAGCTCCGGTTTGTGAGAAGCATATACCCAAACCTGCCCCAAATGGGACAAAATTTGTACCACGGCATGTTGATGCTGCTCCATGATAGCATGCCAAGTTTCATGAATTTCAGACGAGTTTTGGATTTACTAGAATTTAAAAACCAGGCATCTCAATGTTTTGCCAGCAATCAACGGTGCCCCAGTGTTTGAAATTAATTCCCATTTCTTGCATGGGACGTAAGCATGCACCCAAGGACACATATTTGATTTTTCAACCAATTTATATGCACTGGAGCATGTGACTGTAGTTCAAATTTGAATTATGCACACAAAATGCATTGAAAACTCAGTTAATGCATAAAAATGTCAAAACAAACCCCGAAAAATCACAAAAATTCGCACAACACTCATGTTGTTCTATGTTGACACAGAATTTTTTTTGAAAGCAATAAGAGGCAATGGATATCGTTTTGTCCCCAAAGGTGGGACGTTCCCTACCGAAAACCATCATGCTTGTTGTGAGAAGCTCTGGTTTGTGAGAAGCATATACCCAAACCTACCCCAAATGGGACAAAATTTGTACCACGACATGTTGATGCCGCTCCATGATAGCATTGCCAAGTTTCATGAATTTTAGACGAGTTTTGGATTTACTAGAATTTAAAAACCAGGCATCTCAATGTTTTATCGGTAATCAATGGTGCCCTGGTGTTTGAAATTCATTCCCATTTCTTGCATGGGACATAAGCATGCACCCAAGGACACAGATTTGATTTTTCAAGCAATTTATATGAACTAGAGTATGTGCATGTAGTTCAAATTTGAATTATGCACATAAAATGCATTGAAAACTCAGTTAATGCATACAAATGTCCAAACGAACCCCGAAAAATCACAAAAATTCACACAACACTCCTGTTGTTCTTTGTTGACACGAGAAAAAAAATTTGAAAGCAATAAGAGGCAATGGATATCGTTTCGTCCCCAAAGGTGGGAAGTTCGCTACCGAAAACCATCATGCTTGTTGTGAGAAGCTCTGGTTTGTGAGAAGCATATACCCAAACCTACCCCAAATGGGACAAAATTTGTACCACGACATGTTGATGCCGCTCCATGATAGCATTGCCAAGTTTCATGAATTTTAGACGAGTTTTGGATTTACTAGAATTTAAAAACCAGGCATCTCAATGTTTTGTCGGCAATCAATGGTGCCCTGGTGTTTGAAATTCATTCCCATTTCTTGCATGGGACATAAGCATGCACCCAAGGACATAGATTTGATTTTTCAAGCAATTTATATGAACTAGAGTATGTGCATGTAGTTCAAATTTGAATTATGCACATAAAATGCATTGAAAACTCAGTTAATGCATAAAAATGTCCAAACGAACCCCAAAAAATCACAAAAATTCACACAACACTCCTGTTGTTCTTTGTTGACACGAGAAAAAAAATTTGAAAGCAATAAGAGGCAATGGATATCGTTTCGTCCCCAAAGGTGGGAAGTTCCCTACCAAAAACCATCATGCTTGTTGTGAGAAGCTCCGGTTTGTGAGAAGCATATACCCAAACATGCCCCAAATGGGACAAAATCTGTACCATGGCATGTTGATGCCGCTACATGATAGCATGCCAAGTTTCATGAATTTCAGACGAGTTTTGGATTTACTAGAATTTAAAAACCAGGCATCTCAATGTTTTGCTGGCAATCAACGGTGCTCTGGTGTTTGAAATTCATTCCCATTTCTTGCATGGGACCTAAGCATGCACACAAGGACACATATTTGATTTTTCAACCAGTTTATATGCACTGGAACATGTGCATGTAGTTCAAATTTGAATTATGCGCATAAAATGCCTGGAAAACCCAGTTAATGTAAATAAATGTACAAACAAACCTTGAATCATTCCAATTTTTTGACGGCACACCTATAGTTGTATGTTCACTGTAGATATAAGTTCTAACAATTCAAACACCATCCTTTGTAGCTATGACCCCATTACGTAATTCAAATGATCAAGACGATAAATCAAGTAGATCACACATAGTTTATTATCACCAACCGTGTGAGATGCAACACAAAATATCTTGGAGCACCGTCGGTGTATAGTATGCTGATGGCTTATGAGAGAAGGTGCGTCGGCTACAGTCCACAGCGCGCCAGTTCTGAATAAGGGACCGTGTCCGATGACACTTTGCGCACCAGTTTTTTGGCTGAAGCGATTCCAAATTTTTGGCTTCCGCAGAAATATCTACCTCCCCGCCCCCTTACCAAAAGCCACATTTCTCCTCTTTCCGACTTCCTTTCCAATTTGAAACCTTCACTCCTTGCTTGCAGCGCCGCTGCCTCCTCGCCGGCGACCCTCCTTTACGCTCCTCGGCCCCACCTATCCAGGCTGGTATTCCACACCCGACCCCTATCCTCCTCCTCCTTCCACATCCCACATGCCCCTACCGCCGACGCGAGCGCGACACCTTCCACCCAAATTACCGACCCCTCCACCAAATAAGCGCCGGCCTAAGCATGCATGCGGTATAGCCAGGACCTCAAGGAGCATTTGGTAGCGGAGAAGCAAATTGCGGCTGCACGCGTGGATGAGGTCGCAATGGCTGCCATTCGTGTCGACCCCCAGATCTTGAAGGAGCACATTGCCATTTGCTAGCTACGCCGGTTATGCATGCTCGGTTTACCCGTTGCGTGTGCTCCTCCCGCCTTTCCTTCACAAATTGTAGTGAATTGTGCTATCTAATTTTACCATGAAATCCGTTGCTCTAGTGTATATGTTCTATATGTCGTACAATGTGGTGCTCAATTATTAACTGTTTGGTTAATTAGTTGTCGTCTTCAGTTAACTGTTTGGTTCAATTTTGCAAATGTGATGTTCAATTTTTCAGGCTGCAATTTGATGTCTACTACACAACCTTCTTCTTGTAGACGTTGTTGGGCCTCCAAGTGCAGAGGTTTGTAGGACAGTATCAAATTTCCCTCAAGTGGATGACCTAAGGTTTATCAATCCGTGGGAGGCGTAGGATGAAGATGGTCTCTCTCAAGCAACCCTGCAACCAAATAACAAATAGTCTCTTGTGTCCCCAACACACCCAATACAATGGTCAATTGTATAGGTGCACTAGTTCGGCGAAGAGATGGTGATACAAGTGCAATATGGATAGTAGATAATGGTTTTTGTAACCCGAAAATATAAAAATAGCAAGGTAACTAATGATAAAAGTGAGCACAGACGGTATTGCAATGTGTTGAAACAAGGCCTAGGGTTCATACTTTCACTAGTGCAAGTTCTCTCAACAATAATAACATAATTGGATCATATAACTATCCCTCAACATGCAAAAAGAGTCACTCCAAAGTCACTAATAGCGGAGAACAAACGAAGAGATTATGGTAGGGTACGAAACCACCTTAAAGTTATCCTTTCTGATCGATCTATTCAAGGGTCCGTAGTAAAATAACATGAAGTTATCTTTCCGTTCGATCTATCATAGAGTTCGTACTAGAATAACACCTTAAGACACAAATCAACCAAAACCCTAATGTCACCTAGATACTCCAATGCCACCTCAAGTATCCTTGGGTATGATTATACGATATGCATCACACAATCTCAGATTCATCTATTCAAACCAACACAAAGAATTTCAAAGAGTGCCCCAAAGTTTCTACCGAAGAGTCAAGACGAACACGTGTGCCAACCCCTATGCATAAGTTCACGAGGTCACGGAACCCGCAAGTTGATCACCAAAACATACATCTAGTGGATCACATAATATCCCATTGTCACCATAGATAAGCACGTGCAAGACATACATCAAGTGTTCTCAAATCCTTAAAGACTCAATCCGATAAGATAACTTCAAAGGGAAAACTCAATTCATCACAAGAGAGTAGAGGGGGAGAAACATCATAAGATCCAACTATAATAGCAAAGCTCGCGATACATCAAGATCGTACCACCTCAAGAACACGAGAGAGAGAGATCAAACACATAGCAACTGGTACATACCCTCAGCCCCGAGGGTGAACTACTCCCTCCTCGTCATGGAGAGCGCCGGGATGATGAAGATGGCCATCGGAGAGGGATTCCCCCTCCGACAGGGTGCCGGAATGGGTCTAGATTGGTTTTCGGTGTCTACGGAGGCTTCTGGCGGCGGAACTCCCGATCTATTTTGTTCTCCGAAGTTTTTAGGGTATATGGATATATATAGGCAGAAGAAGTCGGTCAGGGGAGCCACGAGGGGCCCACGAGGATGGAGGGCGCGCCCAGGGGGGTAGGGCGCGCCTCCCTGCCTCGTGGCCACCTCGAAGCTTCCCCGACGTCTACTCCAAGTCTCCTGGATTGCTTCCGTTCCAAAAGTAAGTTCCGTGAAGTTTCAGGTCAATTGGACTCCGTTTGATTTTCCTTTTCTGCGATACTCTAAAAAAAGGAAAAAACAGAAACTGGCACTGGGCTCTAGGTTAATAGGTTAGTCCCAAAAATCATATAAAATAGCATATAAATGCAAATAAAACATCCAAGGTTGATAATATAATAGCATGGAACAATAAAAAATTATAGATACATTGGAGACGTATCAGCATCCCCAAGCTTAATTCCTGCTCGTCCTCGAGTAGGTAAATGATAAAAACAGAATTTTTGATGTGGAATGCTACCTAACATATTTATAAATGTAATTTTCTTTATTGTGGCAAGAATATTCTGATCCATAAGATTCAAGACAAAAGTTTAATATTGACATAAACATAATAATACTTCAAGCATACTAACAAAGTAATCATGTCTTCTGAAAATAACATGGCCAAAGAAAGCTATCCCTACAAAATCATATAGTCTGGCTATGCTCTATCTTCATCACACAAAATACTTAAATCATGCACAACCCCGATGACAAGCCAAGCAATTGTTTCATACTTTTGATGTTCTCAAACTTTTTCAATCTTCATGCAATACATGAGCGTGATCCATGGACATAGCACTATGGTAGAATAGAATGGTGGTTGTGGAGAAGACAAAAAGGGAAGATAGTCTCACATCAACTAGGCGTATCAACGGGCTATGGAGATGCCCATCAATAGATATCAATGTGAGTGAGTAGGGATTGCCATGCAACAGATGCACTAGAGCTATAAGTGTGTGAAAGCTCAAAAAGAAACTAAGTGGGTGTGCATCCAACTTGCTTGGTCAAGAAGACCTAGGGCAATTTGAGGAAGCCCGTCATTGGAATATACAAGCCAAGTTCTATAATGTAAAAATTCCCACTAGTATATGAAAGTGACAACATAGGAGACTCTCTATCATAAGAAACTCGAATTCTACAAATTGTTGCCACATTAAAAGAGTAATATTCAGGAAAAGGGTGATCATAATCATGACAAGTTTTAATATAATCATCACTACTTTTTATAGCATACGTGTCATCACAATAATCATCATAAGTAGCAACTTTGTTCTCATCATAATCAATTGAAACCTCTTCCAAGATAGTGGAATCATTACTAAATAAAGTCACGACCTCTCCAAATCCACTTTCATAATTGTCAAAATAAGATTCAACATCCTCCAAAATAGTGGTATCGTTACTTCCTAAAGTTGACACTCTTCCAAACGCACTTTCATCAATATAATCATCATAAGTAGGGGGCATGCTATCATCATAACAACTTTGCATATCAAAACTTGGGAGGCTAAAAATATCATCTTCATTAAACATAGCATCCCCAAGCTTGGGAAAAACATTAATTGCAGAAAATATATTCTCAAACATGTCATTCTCATCAAACATAGCATCCCCAAGCTTGGGCCTTTTCATATCATAAGAATAATCACTCTCATCATTAATAGAATGGATAGCACCAATGGTATAGCAATTATCATCATCACAATGAGCAATAGGAGCAACATCATTTGGGAGGGATACCTTTTCACCTTTACTTCTCCATCTTTTGGTGCTCCTTATTGATGAGATTGGTTGAATAGAAGGCTCCTCCTTGTTACCTGATTCATCAAAGAAATAATAGGAGGATATTGGGAAGCCTCTTCCCTTTCATTAGTATTATCTTCATCCTCTATTTCTTTTCTTTTCTTTATGTAATTGGCAATATAAGGATTTTCAGTGGAATTCACCGCACAATACATAAGAATTTCTTCTAGATCAATATCGAGGAATTTCTCAAGGTTATATTCTGGAATATGCTTAGTTATACGTTTCATTTATTCATAACCCAAAAGAAGTTAAGTTCATTATGATGTGCAAGGGAAATCAAATCATCACAATTTTTGGACACGATATGATCATGAAACAATTTGCATTTGAGATTTAAATGACCATGTTCATTGCAAAGTTCACAAGTATGGTGAAGAAATTTTAAATTTTCAGCACAAACATCTACCCTTTCTTTCAACCATTTAGTTTCCAAATACTTATGCCTCTTGCAAAATCTATCTTCCCTATTTGGTGTGTACTTGCAAACTCTATGCACTCCACAAAACTTGACATGCTTATAAGAGAAATTTTCATTATGACTAGTGCAATCATCATTAGTACTATGGATATTCAAGGAGTTCATACTAACAACATTGGAATCATGCTCATCATTCAAAGATTTAGTGCCAAACATTTTATAGACTTCTTCTAGAACTTGAGCACAATTTTCCTTTCCATCATTCTCATGAAAAATATTAAAAAGATGAAGCGTATGAGGCAAACTCAATTCCATTTTTTGTAATTTTATTTTATAAACTAAACTAGTGCTAAAACAAGAAACTAAAAGATTCGATTGCAAGATCTAAAGATATACCTTCAAGAACTAACCTCCCCCAGCAACGGTGCCAGAAAAGAGCTTGATGTCTACTACACAACCTTCTGCTTGTAGACGTTGTTGGGCCTCCAAGTGCAGATGTTTGTAGGACAGTAGCAAATTTCCCTCAAGTGGATGACCTAAGGTTTATCAATCCGTGGGAGGCGTAGGATGAATATGGTCTCTCTCAAATAACCCTACAACCAAATAACAAAGAGTCTCTTGTGTCCTCAACACACCCTATACAATGGTAAATTGTAGCATGAATGTTCAGATCCATAAGATTCAAGGCAAAAGTTTAATATTGACATAAAAATAATAATACTTCAAGCATACTAATAAAGCAATCATGTCTCCTCAAAATAACATGGCCAAAGCAAGCTATCCCTATAAAATCATATAGTCTGGCTATGCTCCATCTTCACCACACAAACTATTTAAATCATGCACAACCCCGATGACAAGCCAAGTAATTGTTTCATACTTTTGGTGTTCTCAAACTTTTTCAATCTTCACGCAATACATGAGCGTGAGCCATGGATATAGCACTATAGGTGGAATAGAATGGTGGTTGTGGAGAAGACAAAAAGGAGAAGATAGTCTCACATCAACTAGGTGTATCTACGGGCTATGGAGATGCCCATCAATAGATATCAATGTGAGTGAGTAGGGATTGCCATGCAACGGATGCACTAGATCTATAAGTGTATGAAAGCTCAACAAAAGAACTAAGTGGGTGTGCATCCAACTTGCTTGCTCATGAAGACCTAGGGCAATTTTGAGGAAGCCTATCAATGGAATATACAAGCCAAGTTCTATAATGTAAAATTCCCACCAGTATATGAAAGTGACAATATAGGAGACTCTCTATCACGAAGATCATGGTGCTACTTTGAAGCACAAGTGTGGTAAAAGGATAGTAGCATTGCCCCTTCTCTCTTTTTCTCTCATTTTTAAAATATATTTTTTGGGCCTTCTCTTTTTTGGCCTTTCTTTTTATTATTATTTTCGTCCGGAGTCTCATCCCAACTTGTGGGGGAATCATAGTCTCCATCATCCTTTCCTCACTGTGACAATGCTCTAATAATGATGATCATCACACTTTTATTTACTTACGACTCAAGAATTACAACTCGATACTTAGAACAAAATATGACTCTATATGAATGCCTCCGGAGGTGTACCGGGATGTGCAATGACTCATGAGTGACATGTATGAAATAATTATGAACGGTGGCTTTGCCACAAATACGATGTCAACTACATGATCATGCAAAGCAATATGACAATGATGGAGCGTGTCATAATAAATGGAACGGTGGATAGTTGCATGGCAATATATCTCGGAATGGCTATGGAACTGCCATAATAGGTAGGTATGGTGGCTGTTTTGAGGAAGGTAATGGTGGGTGTATGGTACCGGCGAATGTTGCGCGTGCGTATAATCCATGGACTCAACATTAGTCATAAAGAACTCACATACTTATTGCAAAAATCTATTAGTTATCGAAACAAAGTACTACGCACATGCTCCTAGGGGGATAGATTGGTAGTAAAAGACCATCGCTCGTCCCGGACCGCCACTCATAAGGAAGACAATCAAAAAATAAATCATGCTCCGACTTCATCACATGACGGTTCACCATACGTGCATGCTACGGGAATCACAAACTTTAACACAAGTATCTCTCAAATTCACAACTACTCAACTAGCATGACTCTGATATCACTATCTTCATATCTCAAAACAATCATCGAGTATCAAACTTCTCATAGTATTCAATGCGCTTTTTATGAAAGTTTTTATTATATCCCACTTGGATGCCTATTATATTGGGACTAGTTTCATAACCAAAGCAAACTACCATGATGTTCTAAAGACTCTAAAAATAATATAAGTGAAGCATGAGAGTTCATCTATTTCTACAAAATAAAACCACCACCGTGCTCTAAAAATATATAAGTGAAGCACTACAGCAACGACAAACTACTCCGAAAGATATAAGTGAAGATCACTGAGTAGTCGAATAATTATGCAACTATGTGAAGACTCTCTAACATTTAATAATTTCAGATCTTTGTATTTTATTCAAACAGCAAGTAAAACAAAAGAAAATAAAATGACGCTCCAAGCAAAACACATATCATATGGTGAATAAAAATATAGCTCCAAGTAAAGTTACCGATGAACGAAGACGAAAGAGGGGATGCCTTCCGGGGCATCCCCAAGCTTAGGCTCTTGGTTGTCCTTGAATATTACCTTGGGGTGCCTTGGGATCTCCAAGCTTAGGATCTTTCCACTCCTTATTCCATAGTCCATCGAATCTTTACCCAAACTTGAAAACTTCACAACATAAAACTTAACAGAAAACTCATAAGCACCGTTAGTATAAGAAAATAAATCACCACTTAGGTACTGTTGTGAACTCATTCTTTATTTATATTGGTGTAATATATACTGTATTTAAACTTCTCTATGGTTCATACCCTCCGATACCACTCATAGATTCATCAAAATAAGCAAACAACACACAGAAAACAGAATCTGTCAAAAATAGAACAGTCTGTAGTAATATGTAGGTTTCGAATACTTCTGGAACCCCAAAAATTCTCAAATAAATTGGTGGACCTGAGAAATTTATCCATTAAAAAATAATTAACTAAATATATCTCTCCATTAAAAAATGGCTGCAATTCTTGTGAGCGCTAAAGTTTCTATTTTTTACAGCAAGATCAAAAAGACTTTCCCCAAGTCTTCCCAATGGTTCTACTTGGCACAAACACTAATTAAAAACAAAAAAACACAACCAAAACAGAGGCTAGATAAATTATTTATTAATAAACAGGTGAAAAAAGCAAGGAACAAAAATAAATTGGGTTGCCTCCCAACAAGCGCTATCGTTTAACGCCCCTAGCTAGGCATGATGATTTCAATGATGCTCACATAAAGGATAAGAATTGAAATATAAAGAGAGCATCATGAAGAATATGACTAGAACATTTAATTCTAACCCACTTCCTATGCATATGGATTTTGTGAGCAAACAACTTGTGGGAACAAGAATCAACTTGCATAGGAAGGTAAAGAAAGCAAAACTTCAAAACTTTAAGCACATAGAGAGGAAACTTGATATTAATGCAATTCCTACGAGCATATATTCCCCCCTCATAATAATTTTCAGTAGCTTCATGAATAAATTCAAAAATATAACCATCACATAAAGCATTCTTTTCATTATCTACAAGCATAGAAAATTTACTACTCTCCACATAAGCAAATTTCTTCTCATGAATAGTAGTGGGAGCAAACTCAACAAAATAACTATCATGTGAGGCATAATCCAATTGAAAGTTAAAATCACGATGACAAGTTCCATGGATATCATTATTCTTTATAGCATACATGTCATCACAATAATCATCATAGATAGCAACTTTGTTCACATAATCAATTGGAACCTCTTCCGAAATAGTGGATTCATCACTAAATAAAGTCATGACCTTTCCAAATCCACTTTCCTCAATATAATCATCATAAATAGGAGGCATGCTATCATCATAATAAATTTTCTCATCAAAACTTGGGGGACAAAAATTATCATCTTCATCAAACATAGCATCCCCAAGCTTGTGGCTTTGCATATCATTAGCATCATGGATATTCAAGGAATTCGCACTAACAACATTGCAATTATGCTCATCATTCAAATATTTAGTGCCAAACATTCTAATGCATTCTTCTTCTAGCACTTGAGCAAAATTA